>NW_016107598.1:3286246-3300000 GCF_001604975.1 Cebus imitator
TTGACAAAATTCAGCAGCCCTTTATGCTAAAAACACTCAATAAGCTAGGTATCGATGGAACGTATCTCAAAATAATCACTTGAATTTTTTATGGGAGAAATAATTTGTAATCAGAAATAAGTTAAATGTAATTTCTAGAAGAATTAATTTAGTTCTTATACATAAATGATTGCATAGGTTTGCTTTTTTGTAAAGCATCAGATGTCGGATTATAACTTGTAAAACAAGTGAATATAAGTAAATTTACTCCAATTTTATTTATTTAAAAATTAAAAGCTTACTATTAAATTTGGTACATGAAAGCGATTATAGTAAATACATTAATTAAAATGGTGTTGACCTTTTGTAAATTATTATTCTGCCTAAAAACTACTTAAAGGTTTGAATTTGTCATTTATTATCTCATTTGTCTAAGTCACTATGCATAAAACATCATGACTGCATTTAACCTAATTTAATGTAAAAATAAATCCAAAAAATATATAGGTTGGTGCAAAAGTAATTGCGATTTTTGACATTAAAAGTAATGTCATTACTTTTAATCACATTACTTTAAAAAATGCAATTCTTTATACCAACTGAATATTTATTTATTTGACTTACTTATTTATATTTGCTTCAGTCTTCAGTAGTTCTGTTACTTAACCTGCCTTGTCCTCCTATCTTTACCTGTTACATGGAAGGCATTTAAGTAGGTGATCTCTTTATCTTTTTAGAATTCTAACAAATATGCTACAATTTGAATTTGGGTCATATGTCAAGGTACTTTCTTTTTCTAACTTTCATTTTAAGTCAGGGGTACAAGTGATAGCTTGTTAACACAAGCAAACTTGTGTCATGGGTGTTTGTGGGGGTTTGTTGTACAGATTACTTCATCACCCAGGTATTAAGGCTAGTACCCATTAGTTCTTTTATCTGATCCTCTTCCACCTCCCAACTTCTACCCTCTGAAAGGCCCCAGTGTGTGTTGTGGCCTTCTATGTGTCCATGTGTTGTTATCATTAGGGTCCCTTATCTGTATGGTTCTATGGAAATTTGCTGACAGGAAATCAGATACATTAATATCAATACTCAGCTGTATAAGTGAGTATCAGCCAATCAGGATGAAAATGGTTCAACAGAAAACAAAATGATTCACCATTTATTATTTAATAACTCAAAATCTCACAGCTTTATATTTTTGTTCCAGTCCTGGGGAAAAATATGATAAACTATATCAGTTGATATTTTATCATACAGAGTCATGTTATTTATGGCCAGAAACAAACGATCTTTATTTAAAGTTCTTTATTTAAAGTGCAGTTATATTGCACATATAATTTTTCAACAATTTTCTGGGTTGTCTGTTTCCTAATTAGAATGTTCACTTATCCTTTCTCCTAATATATAAATATTTTAAATGCAATTAAAAATTAATGGTTCTTATTTTATTACCAGTGACTGCATTTTCTATAGGAGTAAATCCCCAGCCTTTTTCGTGAAATGGTAATGCATTTTGTTATGGAGTATGACCTGTTCTTCCTCTATTCAAGCACCACCACCAACCCACTCCCTGATTCCCTGGATACCATGCCCAATCACACTCAGTAACTTCACCATTTATCTAACAGAATATGTTCTAGCATGCATCCTGCTTTGTGGGTGCTGGCTGAAAGATATGCAGTTTTCTTTACCCATATTGTGCTCTTTCTATTTGTCCACTTGACAATCTTGTATTCATTCTTCAACTCTCAAGCCACATACCACTGCTTCAATGTGTAGCCTTCACTTATTGCCCCAGAGGACTTGGTGCTTCTTCCTCTGAGATCTGAAAGCAATTTTAATGCAGTTTTACTGTAATAGTAATGTGTTATATAGAAAACACTGCCTGCTTAATTGCCTCATATTGTGTATTGCTCATTTTATTTCTAAGACTTATAATAAATAATTATTCAAACATTTATCGAATCCTAGGTCATCCAAAATCAAAGCTTTTATAACTCATAGTGTAGCCAACAGCACGTATGAGTGGATCTACCATGGAGTCCCTACGGTGGGGAGCTTCCTTTGTTTGCATATCAACTTGATAACATTGCTCACATTAGGGCTAAGGAAGAAGCTGATAGACTGGACTCAAAAACAATGTCAAATACAGATTTGATCAATACATTAAAGGCAATCATTAATGACTTTTCATGAATGTACAGTTTGTTTTTTTTTTTTTAACTATTTTTTAACTACATAGCATGTATTGATAAGTTTTCACATGAGGGCCAAAGGAGCAGCAGTGACTCTAAACAGGAAGACAATGGTGAGTACATATATCTGTTATTTTAATGCTTAAAGACAATTGTCAATAAACCATTGTGAGCATCGCGATGATTTTTTTGTGTGTGGTTTTAGTGGAAACATTTGTCAGAAGTTTTAGGATAGTGCAAACATTTTGAAATAGCTGGAAAGTGAAATAAGAGAAATTGCTGATGATGGTAAAAGAAAGATTATAAGGGAGATTGAGAACAAACTTGAAGCAGGGAACCATGAATGTCATGACAGTACTGACTATTTTTTCCACACTTATGCAGGTTTTTCAGCATGAGAGCTCATCAAATGTTTTACTTTAAATAAATTTTCTTTTGTATATTGAAGGTATACAAGGAGAACTACAAACCACTGCTGAAGCAAATAAGAGAGGACACAAACAAATGGAAAAAAAAATTCCATGCTCATGGATAGGAAGAATCAGTATCATAAAAATGGCCATACTGCCCAAAGTAATTTATAGATTCAGTACTATCCCCATCAAGCTACCATTGCCTTTCTTCACAGAACTGGAAAAAATGCTCTAAATTTCATATGGAACCAAAAAAGAACCCACATAGCTAAGATAATTCTCAGCAAAAAGAACAAAGCTGGAGACATCATGCTACCTGACTTCAAACTATACTACAAGGCTGCAGTAACAAAATCAGCATATTATTGGTACCAGAACAGATATAGAAACCAATGGAACAGAACAGAGGCCTGGGAAATAACACCACACATCTACAATCATCTGATCTTTGAAAAACCTGACAAAAACAAGCAATGGGAAAAGGATCCCCTATTTAATAAATGTTGTTGGAATAACTGGCTAGACATATGCAGAAAGCTGAAACTAGATCCCTTCCTCACACATTATACAAAAATTAACTGACATTGGATTAAATACTTAAACATAAGACCTAAAACCATGCAAACTCTAGAAGAAAACCTAGACAATACCATTTAGGACATAGGCATGGGCACAAACTTTATAACTAAAACACCGAAAGCAATGGCAAGAGGAGCCAAAATTGACAAATGAGATCTTATTAAACTAAAGAGCTTCTGCTTAGCAAAAGAAACTATCATCAGAATAAACAGGCAACCTACAGAATGGGAGAAAAAAATTGTGATCATTCATTTGACAAAGGGCTAATATCCAGAATCTACAAAGAACTTAAACAAATTTACAAGAAGAAAACAAACAACCCTATCAAAAAGGATATGAAGAAACATTCTCAAAGGAAGACATTTATGTAGCCAAAAAACATATGAAAAAAAAGCTCATTATCACTGGTCACAAGGGAAATGCAAATCAAAGCCACATTGAGATAGCATCTCATGCCAGTTAGAATGGTTATCATTAAAAAGTCAGGAAACAAGAGATGCTGGAGAAAATGTGGAGAAATAGGAACGGTTTTAGACTGTTTCTGGGAGTGTAAATTAGTGCAACCATTGTGGATGACAGTGTGGTGATTCCTCAAGGATATAGAACTAGACATACCATTTGATTCAGCCATCCTATTACTGGATATATATCCAAAGGATTATAAATAATTCTACTCTAAAGACACATGCACACGTGTGTTTATTGTGGCACTGTTCACAACAGCAGACTTGAAACCAACCCAAATGCCCATCAAAGATAGACTAGATTTAAAAAATGTGGCACAATACACCATGTAATATGATACAGCCATAAAAAAAGTTCATGTCCTTTGAAGGGACATGAATGAAGCTGGAAACCATCCTTCTCATCAAACTAAAACAAGAGCTAAAACAAACCAAACCAAACATGTTCTCACTCATTAGTGGTAGTTAAACAATGAGAACACATGGACACAGGGAGAGAAACTTCACACACTGGGGCCTGTCGGGAGTGGGGAGCTAGAGCAGGGATAGCATTAAGAGAAATACCTAATGTAGATGAGCGGTTGATGGGTGCAGCAAACCAACGTGGCAAGTGTATACCTATGTAACAAACCTGCCCATTCCTCACTTTTACTCCAGAACCTAAAGAATAATTTTTTAAAAAAGGAAATCTTATGCATCTGACAGATTTTAGCCTGTAAACCAAAATCTCTATAACCACCTTGAAATAAAGTATTTTAGTTTCCATCCACATTTATGTGACACTCATTTTAGACTTCTGCAAAATATGTTCACATATTTATCTTTTCCAGTTTATTCTACAATTGGTGTCTATTTGATTTTCCTTTAGCTGTAAAGAGAATGTTATATTGTTATCAATAATCCATTATGTTCAGCCTATGAAGCCCTATGTAGTCTTCTGGATTGAGTTGATCACACACCAAAAAGCAATCAAGTACCTGTGCCAAGGTAGTACTGAAACCCACAACTTTACCTGGTTTCAGTACTATTCTCTACATGTGCTTGCCTCTGTGGAAATTATTACTCTATTTGTCACAAAGTGTTGCTTTTTTGGTTATCAAAAGTTTGTCAGGTCAATAAAGAAGGAAAAGAGAGAGTAACACTCTTTGTGATCTAAGGCTGATAGGCACGACACAATGACACGGGAGATTCTTGCATTTAATTCCACCACTATGCAACAAGTTGTGGCAAGATTCTCCTCTATATCTCACAAGACCTGTAACTTCCTGATTTATCTAAATGTTTTAATCTTGGTTAAACATTAAGTAATGTGTGATTCTAATTTTAGAAATCCTCAAATAATTCCATTTTAATGCTTATATATGTATATTTTTAAAGTAAAAAAGCAAGATTCACTGTAATTTCAACCTGTTGATTTGAAATCAGAAAGACTAGATGTTTTAAATGTGCATTTTTTTTACAACATCTACAGTATAAAAAATACAATCAAGTAGAATATATGTGTTTCTGTCAAAGAACAAAAAGTAAAGTCTATTTTAAAGATTGCAAGACAGATGTTATTTTGACTGCTGAAGTAGGGAATAGAGACTACAATATAAACTGAGTTTAACTCCAACCAAAACAAAGGTACTAAGATTTTTAAAGAGAGAACTGATATGAATTAAAAGGAAATATAAGAATATAAAAATGAGAAAAACAAGGGACTAGTGGGACTTCATAAAAATGGAATATTACGTTAAAAGAAAATGGAAAATAATTGACAATTGTTTGGAATCATGTTTTAGACAGTGTATGTTTTACAGTTTGGCAGGATCATGCTATTTTGAGCAAAGTCTCAGCACGGAGACTAGGGTTACTTTTAAAGACAAATCTATGACCTAGTGCACATATAAGTTGGGCCAAAGTTGGCCAAGTCTCTTACCATAGTGTTTAGGCAAGTCTTGTGTGTTACACGGAATTTTAAACACATTCTTCATGAAATACAAAATATCTCCTCATGAAAATTTTCTTTGTTTCAAACATGCTAGGTGGTCATAACTGACTTTCTATCTGAAACTATGAAATCTGATAAAATGTTTGTTTAGAAAGTCTAAAGATGTTTTCCACACATGGCCTTAAATGTGCTTGAGTTGTTATTTTTGTTTTAGTAGTGACCCTTTGTGATTGGATAGTAATACACAAAACAAAAGGGGAGTCTAGTTCCCTTTAATTATGACTAATAAATGGAGCCAAGCAAGTTTAGTCCAGTCCCTCTAGATTGTAATGCTACAAGATTCTCTCCTGCACTAAGATCTCATATTTCTTGGCCTTACCTTGTCAAGTCAGATACTTCCAACTACTTTAATATCTGGCATGCTGAGGATATAAAAACCAGAAATGTATATAATTATTTTACTTACTATCCTCTCATGACAGATAGAAAAATAAATTGTAGATTAAATAAAGAGCCAAATATTCTATACAACAATTTTAAAGTCTATGCTGAAGAATGTATAATAGATGGCAAAGTTTCTCTAAATCTTGCCTTTAAATTTTGGTCATTATAAACTTCATACTCAGAACAAGAATTGCAAAGCAAATCACAGAGAAAAAAAAAACAAGTTCAGAGCAGTTCTTCTGTCTGATGAGATATATCTGAACAGAAATAAAAAGCATAATAATAATTTATGACACATGGAAAATTGTAGGAGATTGGCCAGGGTGGTGGGAAAAATTATAGGAAAGAAACAAACCTTCTTGGAAGGCCAAGAGGCTCTGAAAAAGCCTCAGGAAAAAGTTATGGCTGAAGGCAGCTAAATCGCCTTATCTTGGGATTAGGGCAAAGGGCAGGTTACAAGGGAGTGCAAAGGAATTTATCTAGATAAGTTTGTTTACCTATTTTCCTAGAAACCAAACTTTGATCCATTTGCATTCATAACAGCTCTCTAATTGGGCAGTGAGCAAAGTTAATTACCCACAAATGATGTTGCTCAAGACCTTTGTCATTAAATCTGTTGTAAAATGAATACAAGCATCTCCAGCATATTGGGGCTGCATGGCTGGACTTCCTCTTTGGAGTCTGTAAGTTGTGTGGTCCCCTAGCTGCACTCTCATAGGCTAAATACCTGTGTTGTGTATGAGAACTACTTTTATTCATCACTTGGCCAGAATCTGTGGTTCAGACTCAACAGCTGGTGCCCCCACATGAGGAACACTGCAATGGATCATGATGGAACCCTCAAAAATGAAGGCGAGGAGACTGCACAGTCAGTAACAACAGTTATCAGCACAACAGGAACAGTACATAAAAGTATTAAAACAGCTGCTTAAATCTAGCAGAGCCCCAGTTTCCCAGTCTCAATTAAGGGACCTAATGCAAACTGTTGTTTCCCATAAACTATGGTTCCTAGAAGAAGGTACACTACATTTAGAGCTCTGGGAACAAGTGGAGAGAAATCTTAAATAGCATCATGCACAAGGGCAATGGGTCCCAGTAACATTTCTAACATTATGGGCCTTAGTTAGAGCTTTTCTGGCCCTGCTCTACACAAAAGAGTACATGAAGGGAAGGGAAGAGGAAACATCACCTACCTTACCACCTTGTCCCCCTCCCTCAGCCCCATAATTACGAAATAAAAGTGCCACAGAGGAAACAAAGGTTTCCCCTGAGTCCCCTCCCACAATTAATTGGAAAAAAGACAAGAGAGACACTACAGCTATGGGACCCTGTCTTAGGCAACCAGCATAGAAGGGGAGCTCTTGGTCTGCCTGGTAATGAAATATCAATAAGGCAATCAGTTATATGAACCCATTTCTTTTGATGCTTATAAAGAGATAAGAAAAATCACTAACGAAAATGGAGTCACTAGCCCATTTATGAAAGGATTAATAGAAGCCATAGCAGACAACTTCCATATGTTCCCATGGGACTAGCCTGTGCTAACTAAATCAACTTTAGACATCAGACAATACTTCTCTGGAGGGTAAAATCTGATAAATTAATTATGTGAACTGTAAATAGCAAACCCTTTTTTTTTTTTTTAGACACAGTCTTGCTGTATCACAGGCTGGAGTGCAGTGGCACAATCTTGGCTCACTGCAACCTCCACATCCCAGGTTCAAGCAACTCTCCTGCTTCAGCTTCCTGAGTAGCTGGGACTACAGGGACCCACCACCATGCCCAGCTAATTTTTTGTATTTTTAGTCAAGACGAGGTTTCACCATGTTGGCCAGGATGGTCTCGATCTCTTAACCTCATGATCCACTCTTCTCTGCCTCCTAAAGTGCTGGGATTATAGGCGTGATCCAAACCCTTACCTAATAATGGTCACTGTTTTTTCTCCCCGACCTATAATGTGGCTTTCTCAAGATTGTATTTGGGTAGAGCAGTAACCTTTAAAGGGAGAGAAATAACATTGAATCCATGAATTAGTTGAGGAGCAATTAACAGCCGACCATACAGAACCATCTATCAGCTCTTGGAATTCACTTATTTTTGTCATTCCCAAAATGTCTGGCAAATTGAGACTTTTGCATGACTTACAGGCTAGTAATTCTAATCTATAACATATGAAGCCTCTCCAACAGGGGATTCCTTCCCCTGTGGCAATTCCTTGAGATTGGCCTATAATTTTTATTTACTTAAAAGACTTTTTATACTATTTTTCTGGCAGAACAGAGCAGAGAAAAATTTGTGTTTACGATACCAGCTGTCATTAATGAAAAACCAGCTCACCAAGTTCATTGGAAAGTGTTTCCTCAAGGAAAGCTGAACAGTCTACCATGTATCAGTAACATGTAATCAGGCTTCACTCCCCAGTAGAAAGGAATTTTTTAATTACAAGATTATTCATTGTATGAATATTACTGGCAGCCCCAATGGAGCCAGTACTTTAAAGTTTTTATGCTTCTGTCCAAAGAAATACAAAATTAAGAGGTTTAATTGTAGCACCTGAAAAGGTACAAATGTCCTCTCCTTGGATACATACTAACTTCCCGGTCAGTAAGCCTCAAAATGTTAAATTAAAAACTAGCAACTTATATACCTTAAATGATTATCAAAAATTGCCTGGTGATATTAACTGACTTCGTACCACCTTGGGCATAACTAGTGAATGGTTGCAAAACCTGCTTTCTATCTTAAATGGCAATGCTGCCCTGGATTCTCCCAGGTATTTAACCCCTGCAGCAAAAAGGGAAAAATAGGAAATAGAGCAAGATATTTCTCAGAGGCAAGTAGATCACATAGACCCAAAATACTCGGTTCAATTGTTTCTTTTCCTTCTAACCTTTCCCCAACAGGATTACTAGGGCAGATGACCCCAGGGTTACACTTTCTAGAATGGATTTTTTTCTCACACACCAGGACTAAAACACTATCTTCCTATATCCAGCTAGTTAGTAAAGTCATCTATATAGGCTGCAGATGATGCAATGAGTTGCTAGGTTATGACCCTGGTGTCATAAGAATTTCCTTGAGTAAAAAGCAATTCGAAGCAGTCTTGCCCATAGCTCTAGATCTCCAGAGAGCACTCTCTGATTACGCAGGCCACATAGAGCATGCCTTTCCAGCTGAAAAACTACTTCAGTTCTTATCTCGTACTCCTGCAGTTGTGCCTACAAAGGTAGTTCAATCTCCCATACCTAATGCTTTAACGCATTTTAATGATGGCTCTGAAAAACATTGAAAATTGGCTGTTTAATGGAAACCATATCATTTCCTCACTCAATCTCGATTTACTAGTACTCAAAGAGTTGATGTGGAGCCCCAGTATAAACCTTGGAAACCTTTTCTGCTCAACCCGTCAATATTGTTAGTGACTCTGATTACTCTATTTATTGCAGAACCTTGAGACAGCCTCCATTCAGTCTACTCTTGAGCCTACCCGGTGTGCCCTTTTTCTTCAACTTCAGCAATTGCCAGATCTACAAACACACCCTATTTTTATCACACATATTGGAGCTCTGCCTGGCCCACTGGCTTATGACAATTATCAAGCAGACCTGCAGATTATAAAGTCACTGCTTGGCCAAGCCACCCAATTGCATCAATTTTTCCACCAAAATTGAAGAACTTAACTAAACAATTTTAACTTACCCAAAGACTAGCTAAACAAATTATCCTGCAATGCCAAGATTGGCAACTCACAGATACGCTCCCTCTTTCACAGGTGTTAACCCTAGAGGACTAGAACCTAATCAGTTATGGCAGAAAAATGTTACACACGTTCCCGAATTTGGAAAACTTAAATATGTACATGTATCCATTGATACCAATTCTCACCTAATTAGCACACAATTAGTGCACTTAATTAGCATCTTAAATGATATATCTGAATAATTCACCAGATATGTTATTAAACATCTTCTCTTAACTTTTGTGTTTATGAGGCAGCCCGTGAAAATTAAAACTGGTAAGGGTCTGACTTACGCCAGCTCACAATTTCAACAATTTTGTCACACATGGAATGTCCAAACATTCCATAGGCATCCTGTACAGCTAGTGCTCGACTTACGACCATGATTGGTTCCGACAGACCGGTCGTAACATGATTTGGTCATAAGTTGAGTAGGCTATATGCATGCGGAGATGGTAGTGCTGCCGGAAACTGGTCCGCACTGTCGTATGCCCAGCTGGGCAACGTTTGCACTGCCAGACACAGAGCAGTCGTGGCTAGCAATTGTGGTCGTAAAGTAGAATGGTCGTAAGTTGCATAGGTCGTAAGTCGATCAATACCTGTGTAACCCCTAAGGGCAGGACATAGTAGAATGTGCCCACTTCACCTTTAAAAATAAGCTCAGAAAACAAAAACAGGGAAAATATGTGTAACGATTCTGCAATACTACTAGCACAAGCCTAATCTACCCTTAATTTTTTAAATTTAGGTGAAAAATTTCAATCAGCCATTGAGAAGCACTTTGCAAAAGCCTCTCAAGACATAAAACCTGCAGTTTCATGGAAAGATGTGAATAGTAATGTATGGTGTGCTTCAAATGATTTGCTAACATGGGGGGAAAATATGCTTGTGTTCACACCCCTCAGGCCCTTTTGGATTCCAGCACAATGTGTTAAACCATACCATGGTGTAGCTGGGACCTCATCTGGTACCAGAAATAAAGCAAATATCCCAGGAGGACCTACAGGCCCAGACAATGTGGCTTCCTTGGACAGCACAGGCCCCAAACATTACCTGGGGGATGCTGAAGAAGAAAACTCAGAAGGCTGAAAAAATCTCGCTCCAAACACAAACACACACAATTTACTCCAGATAATTTGTCCCTTTTTAATTCTCTCACTTTGCCTGCCACCTATACCCGTCACACTCTATTGAGCCCATTTTCTAAATCTGGCTTTATTTCTGCCTGCTATTTAGGCAGACACTCTCTTCCTAGCCTCTAATGATGCAACTGCTTTGCAAGAAAGGATTAACATACCCATGGTGGGGTCCCTTATTAATGGCACACATTGGACTGAGGTACCAAGTAATATTACATGTCACTCCTTGATTGGAAAAGCATGTTACTAATTACATTATGTTTATCTTATGTTATTTACTAATTTTAGGATGCAAATCTGGAACACAACTAATAACTGATGAGCCTAACAAACCTGTTGCAATAAAAATAAAAACTCTAAAAAAAAAAAAAAAAAAAAAAAAAAAAAAAAAAAAAAAAAAGAGAAAAGAGGGAGATGTAGGAAATTGGTCAGAGTGGTAGGAATAATTGTAGGAAAGACACAATCCTTCTTGGAAGGCCGAGACATTTTGCAAAAGGCTTGGGGAAGAGTTATGGCTGAAGGCAGCTAAATCCTCTTGTCTTGGGGTTAGGGTAAAGTGCAGGTTACGAGAAAGTGCAAAGGAATGTATCTAGATAGGTTTGTTTACTTATTTCACCAGAAACCAACTTTTGATCATCCATGCGCATGACTGCTCACTCATTGGGGGGTTGGCAATGTTAATTATCCACAAATGGTGTTTTACTGAGACTTCTTTCATTAAATCTGTTCTAAAATAAATACAAGTGTCTCTGGTGTATCAGGGCTGCACAGCTGGACTCCCTCTTTGGAGTCTGTAAGCTGTGGTGTTCTCTAGCTGCATTTTCACAGGCAAAACATCTGTGTCTGCAAACTTTTTTCATCTGTCTTTCGGCCAGAGTCTGCAGGTCAGACTTGGCAGGAAATAATTTTACAGCACTGTCCTCTATAAATAATATTTTAAACAATAATTGGTAATGAAACTAAATATATAATAATGACTAGAAAAGAAGTATGCCCTGAATATTTTATTAAACTTTGAACACATAGTCATTCCATTAAAAAGAAGAAAAGTAGTAAAATGCAAGGAATGAAAAAAGTAATGCATTAATACTCTTTAATTATATTAAATATTTTTAAATGGTAAACCTCACATGTAAGTATTAGTCTGAGTCAATAATGAAGCTCAATATGTACTACACAAGCTAAATTCCATTTATTTATATTTTCTTAACAAAATATCTTCTGGAAATGTATTAATGCCATTGCCTTGTCAAAATAGATCTTCTTTCCAATTCTTACACCACACAGCCAGATACATAAATCTGTATCTATAGGAGATCAAAAAATAATTTTGCTTATTTAATTTTTAAGTCTTTTACATAAAGTGATATATACATATATAGTTAGAAAAATATGTAAATATAAAGCCATATTTGATAGTTATAAAAATCCCAAAGTGTATTAAATTCCAAAAATTGTAATATTGTACATGTATCTGTCTTTTTGATATTGATTCAACAAGCTTTTAAATGTCTCAGCCATTAGCAATATATAACACAAAAACTTTAAGAAGTCACATAGAATAACTGAGTTTATGTCACATTCTTTATCTCTGATCACAGAGATAAATATTTTAAATATTTAAAAATAAATATTTTAAATATAATGCTTAAAGACAGGAATATGCAAGCACCACAGAGGTTGAAGACAAAAATCAAATAATTGTGAACTTAATTTTGAAAATAACATATGAAGCTGGGTCTATCTATGTCAAGGACAAACTGTATACACAGGCATTTGCTATATTAATTCCTGTGCAGAATGCTATGCTTCTCAAAGCACAAATAAATATGCTAATAGAAAGTTTCCTTCTTATATTCATTAAATATATCTTTATTACTTTTAAGTATATTCTTTAAAATACACAGTGTTAAAACCCAATAATCATCATAAAAATTATTGAATAACAGTAAAGAGTGGGGCCTTGAGAGGGATGTGTTTTTCTGTCTCCACCACCTTGCAGTCACTCCAGTGTCCTCTATTAATGGAGCTTACCAGTCAGACAGCTGGCAAATAAAGAATATTTACAGGGTCCTGATTCAAGATCACAAAGTTTATTTGGACCTGAAGGACAATCAGTTGAAAACTGGTAAAGCAAATGTCAAATTTCTCATTTGATAGCATCCTCGAAGTTCTTATACCCTTGGCCATTGACTCTTAGATTCTCATGAGTAAGAGTCACGGCTTTCTTTTGAAAATAAAGTTTTTGTAAGTTGGGGCATATAAAGGTTTCAACAAAAATGAGGTTAGAGTTGGCCCACAGGGCTTTCAGTTCCCCTGGTGCTCAGTTTCCTAATATCCAAATGCATAATAAGAATTGAGATACTAGTAGGTAGCTTTTCTGAGCCTCTGTGTACCCTTCAACGATCACCAATCATATTCCCAACAAACCAGCCCTGGAGTCACTACTTATTTGGTGCTTTGCCTGTGAATAAATATTAATGTTATTAATGTAAATTTATAAAAATGTGTCATTGGTTTCACTGTAAATTCCTAGTTATTAATCTGATTAATCGCTTTGTTTATAATCCAGTCAGAATTTTGTTCCTATACCACCCTCATTTTTTCTTGAGGTTTTTTTTTTTTATAGATTCTATTCTGGTATAGGGACTTTACAAAAGATAAATCTGTTATTTGAAAGAGATCTAGAATCCTGAGTCATCATGACTGTGACTCAGAGTGACTGGCAAAGACGCAACGTTAATCAAGGTCAGAAAAATAAGTAAAAGTTAATGAATAATCCTCGGTCAGATAAGGTGAGCTCTGCAGTTGAATTGATCAATCATTATAAGAAGATACAAGTTGCAAGAGCTGGGATAGCATGAAA
>NW_016107598.1:3300060-3319126 GCF_001604975.1 Cebus imitator
TGGAGCGCAATGGCATGATCTCGGCTCACCGCAACCTCTGCCTCCTGGGTTCAGGCAATTCTCCTGCCTCAGCCTCCTGAGTAGCTGGGACCACAGGCCGCGCCACCATGCCCAGCTAATTTTTGTATTTTTAGTAAAGACGGGGTTTTACCATGTTGACCAGGATGGTCTCGATCTATTGACCTCGTGATCCTCCCACCTTGGCCTCCCAAGGTGCGGGGATTATAGGGGTGAGCCACCGCGCCCGGCTAGATCGTAAATATGTTAACAAAGCATTGGATGGATAGTTAAGACCAAGAAAATAACTAGAAACATGAGAGCTTTAGAAGAAAAACCGGTAATGAGGACAGCTTTAATGTAAGTTGTTAACAAACAACATTATGCTTTAATCAGTTTACTGGCAATTTCTAGAGCATTAGGTGATTCCTCTTAGGAGTTATATCAGTCAGGCATTTCGTTCTGTTTTATTTTATGTAAGCAACCAACATTTCATATACTTAGGGAACCCATTTCTATTTTAAAAAATAAAAATATCCAGTTTTTTTGCTATTTATTTGTTTTTTAGAATTCATTCTTCTCATCTTATCGTTGTCTTATGTTAGTGACTCTTTCACCTCTGAATATTTGAATCATGCTTATTTACAATTTTTATTGTGGCCAGGTGCAATGCTACACACCTGTAATTCCAAAACTTTGGGAGGCCAAAGTATTGCTTGAGACTAGGAGCAACATAGTGAGAGCTAGTGTCTACAAAAAATTAAAAACATTAGCTAGATGTGGTGGCATGAATCTGTGACCTCAGCTACTGAGCGGGCTGAGGTGAGACAATTGCTTGAGCTGGGGAGGCTGAGGCTACAATGAGCCATGATCATATCGCTGAACTCCACTCTGGGCAACAGAGCAACATCCTATCTAAAAAAAATAAAAAATAAAAATAAAAATGAAACACAAACATTTCACTCTGACTTTTTTCTCTACCTACAAACCTTGGATGCAAATCTTTCTATTGTGTGTGGTTAGTTATTTTCTTACGTGGTTTTCTTTAGAAGCTCTTCAACAAGTATTTTTTTTTTCTTTAGGGATAGAAGGGGGTTGGGGTACAGGGGAGGGATAGCATTATGAGAAATACCTAATATAGATAACTGGGTGATGGAGGCAGCAAACTACCATGGCATCTGTGTACCTATGTAACAAACTTGCATTTTCTGCACATGTACCCCAGAACTTAAAGTATAATTTAAAAATAAACAGTAACAAAAAATACTTTCAAAAAATTTAGAAGCTATAATTTTTTTTTAGTATTGATTTCTGAACACTTCTGATGTAAGACTATCTCTTCATATTTTTTTGAAATTGCCTCTGCTTTAGTCTAGGAAGATCTCTAGTTTTATTACATTTGCTTTATTTTATTTTTTCTTAAGCAGGAAGTCGATGAATTCTAAATTTTGTTCTGTACTTCCAGGGATTGTCTCATTTGGTTTCCTCCCATTTGTTAAAATATTTACAATCTAGCCGGGCGCAGTGGCTTACCCCTATAATCCCCGCATCTTGGGAGGCCAAGGTGGGTGGATCACGAGGTTCTGGAGCAGAAGTGGGAAATAATTGAGTCACTTATAATCATCTCAGTATATTACACTGTACTAAACTCTGAAATGTATGTTTGGAAAGTGGTGTATTCCTTTTTAATCAATTAGCAAAGACCTGGAACCAACCCAAATGCCCATAGACGATAGACTGGATAGGGAAAATGTGGCACATATACACCATGGAATATTATGCAACCATCAAAAACGATGAGTTTGGGTCATTTGTAGGGACATGGATGAACCTGGAAACCATCATTCTCAGCAAACTGACAGAAGAGCAGAAGATCAAACACTGCATGTTCTCACTCATAGGTGGGTGTTGAACAATGAGAACACATGGATACAGGGAGGGGAGCACTACACACTGGGGTCAGTTGGGCGGAAATAGGGGAGGGACAGTGAGGTGTGGGGAGCTGGGGAGAGATAGCAAGGGGAGAAATGCCAGATGTAGGTGATGGGGAGGAAGGCAGCAAATCACACTGCCACGTGTGTACTTATGCAACAATTTTGCATGTTCTTCACATGTACCCCAAAACCTAAAATGCAATAAAATAAATAAATGGGGAAAAAATTATTGCACTGTAGTCAGATATGTCTAAAATAAATCTTTCAGAATTTGTTGAGATCTCATCTGTGACTTTGCCTGTAACCAAGGTCAAAAGAATTTACATATTTGTATTAGTCAGTTCTCAAATTGCTGATAAAAACATATCCCAGACTGGGTAATTTTTAAGGAACAAGAGGTTTAATAGACCTGTGGTTCCATGTGATTGGGGAGGCTTCACAATCGTGTCAGGTGAAGACAAGCTTTACATGGTGTTGTACATGGTGACAGGAGAGAGAGAAATGAATGCCAGCAGGGGAAATGCCAGATACTTATGAAACCATCAGATCTCCTGGAACTCACTCACTATCATGAGCACAGTATGGGGAAAGCCACCTCCATGATTCAATTATTTCCCACCAGGTCCCTCCCACAATATGTGGGGATCATTACAATTCAAGGTGAGATTTGCATGGCATGGAGACCCAGAGCCAAACCTTATTAATACTGCCATAACTTCTTCAACGTTTGGGAGACAATTAGCGCTGCTTAACTTTAATGTGCAGCCAGAGTCAGCATAACTTTTTTCCCTCTGAAAACATAGATTAAAACATATCCCAGTCGAATTTATGTGGAATGAGAAAAATAGCAATGCCAACGTGCTTCTTGCTACAAAATTGAGTCGTTTAGAGAAGTTTTGCTTTCAGTACCTACTTTCCAGATATGTTGTGACATTCAACATGTTTATAAAACACACTTTAAGCTCAGAATTATTGTTTTATATAGCCATAATTTAGATGAGCATGTCTTATTCCTTCTCTCTTTCCTCAGAAGACTATTGCTACGCTTTTTTCAAAACACTAAATAATTTGGCATGATTAAATATAGGGTAGTAACAAGTTTCTTTTAAATCTAGGCATACTGTGGTTAACCACAATCATTAATAATGCAAAAAATACAAAAATTACAACAATGTTATGAATATTCACAGGGATATTCCAGACCCTTCTGAAAGCTACATATGAGCAAAGTACTTTACGATGAAAATTTTTGTGTTAAACATCACCACCACAACAAGTTGTCTTTATTAGTAAGAAAACTATCATTCTAGTTGTGCAAGAAATATTTCCAGGCTGAGGCATGAACTTAAAAACATATTAAAACTTTGACACTAAGAGAATTATAGAAAGAGTTTACAACAGAATTTTTAACTCATGTAGATAATTCATATATTTTTAAAGAAAAATAGAACTAATATACTGCCATGATAGATAACATTTTCTAATTTTTCACACAAGCCAGAATTAATTTTTATCAAACCTCTTCTACAAGACATGTAACAAAAGATTGGTATCCATTGTATAGTAAAACTAGTAAAAATTATCAACCGAAAAGACGAATAGACCAATATAAATATAGATAATATGTGAACAGGCAATTCACAGAAGTAAAAAAGGCAAACAACATAAAAGACAGTAAAAGTCACCGATATTTAGAGAAAAAATATAAATCAATGTGTTGTTTTTCCAGAGATGATTTGCAACTTATAAGAATCTAAAATAAATTTTTTGATGAAATGTAGCTTGGAATCATCTTTTCACATTAAATGTGAAGATACTGTTTGGCTCCATAATTCTCCTTTTGATCCCATTTATCTATGTTTGCTTTGGTTGCCTGTACTTCTGGGGTATCATTCAAGAAATATTTTGCCCAGACCAATCTCCTGGAAAGTTTTCCCAATGTGTCCTTGTATTCGTTTTATAGATTGAGGTCTTATATTTAAGTCTTTAATCCATTTTGAATTGATGTTTATGTAAGGTAAGAAGTAGGGCTTATATCATTATTCTATAGATGAATATTTGATTTTCCCAGCACCATTTATTAAAGATACTGTCTTTTCTGTACTGTATGTTCTTGGCAAGTTTCTCAAAAATGAGCTCACTATGTGTGTGGATTTGTTTCTGGGTTCTCAATTCTGTTCCACTGACTTATGTTTCTTTTTTGATGCCATTACCATGCTGTTTTCGTTACCATGCTGTTGCCATTACCATGCTGTTTCGGTGTAGTCTAATTTGAAGTCAGATAATGTAATTCCTTCAGTTTTCTTCCTTTTGCTCAGGATATCTTTGATTATTCTGCTGTTTTTTTTTTTTTTTTTTNTTTTTGCTACTTCAAATATATTTTAGGGTTGTTTTTTCTATATTTGTGAAGAATGTGATTGGTATTCTGTTAGGGGTTGCATCAAATCTGTAGATTGCATGAGAAATATGAACATTTTAATAAAATTGATTCTTCCAATCCATGAAAATAAAGTATCATGTTATATTTTGTGTCCTCTTCAATTTTTTGAATCAGTGTTTTATAGTATTTATTTTAGAAATCTTTCGTTTCATTGGTTAAGAAAAATTTTAGGTATTTAATTTTGTTTGTGGCTCTTGTAAATGAAATTACATTTTTATTTCTTTTCCAAATTGTTTACTGTTTGGCATATAGAAATGCTACACATTTATGTGTGTTCATTTTGTATCTGCAACTTCATGGAATTTATTTATCAGTTTTAATAGTTTTTTGGTGACACAGGTTTTTTGAAATATAAGCTATATCATCTGCAAACAAGGATAATTTGACTTCTTCCTCACCGATTTCAATGTCTTTTATTTCTTTCCCTTGTCTGGTGGCTCTACCTAAGACTTTCAATACTATGTTGAATGACAATGGTGACAGAGGGCATCCTTATTGTGTTCCAGATTTAAGAAGAAAGACTTAGTTTTTACCTCTCCAGTATGATACTAACAGTGTGTTTCTCATATATGGCTTCTATTAAGTTGAGGTATGTTCCTTGTATATTCATTTTATTGAAGCTTTTAATCAGAAAGATATATTAAGGATTACCAAATGCATTTTTGACATAAATTGAAATGTTCCTACAGATTTTGACCTTCATTCAGTTAATAAGACGTATCACATTGATTGATTTGCATATACTTAATTCTCCTAGCATCACTGCGATAAATTCCACTTTGTTGTGATGAATATTGTGTTTAATGTCCTGTTGAATTGGATTTCTTAGCATTTTGTTCAGGATTTTTACACCAATGTTTACCGGGGATATTAACTTGCAGTTCTCTCTCTCTCATTCTCTCTCTCTCTTTCTCTTTCTCTCTCTCTCTCTCTTAATTTGTCTTTTCCTGGCTTTCTATTTGTCCTATAGAATGAGCTTGGAAAGGTTCTTCTTATTCTATTTTTGGCAGAATTTGAGAAGTATTGATGTTAGTTTTTTTTTTTTTTTTTNTAACTTTTTAATGTTTGTTAGTATTCAACAGTGATATGATTGTGTCCTGGGATTTTCTTTACTAGGATATGGCTTAAGTCTTGTTCCTTGCTATTTTCCTGTTCCAATTTTGGATGTTTTTATGGTTCAATTTCGGTAAATTGCATGTGTCTGGGAATTTGCTTATTTCTCCTAGATTTTTTTTTTTTAATTTCAGCTTATAATGGCTCATAGTAGCCACAAATCATCCTTAGAACTTCTGCAGTCTAAATTATAATGTCTCATTTTGCATATCTTATTTTACTTATCTGTGCCTTCTTTTTTTTTCTTAGTCTAGCTAAAGGTTTGTCAATTTTCTTTATCTTCTCAAAAAAACCAACTTACTGTTTCATTAATATTTTGTGTTTTTTTCTTTCAAATGTATTTACTTCTGCTCTAATTCTTATCCTTTTTTTTTCTTCCACCAATTTTGTTTGTTTTGCTTTTGCTTTTCTAGTTTTTGAAGATGCATTATTAAGTTACTTATTTGAAGTTTTCTTTTTTTGTTGCTGGCACTTACAGGTATCTTTTTAGTACTGCTTTCACTGAATCCTATAAGTTTTGGTATCTTATGATTTTATTTTTTTTTAAGAATTTTTTTTAATTTTCAAAAATTACTTCATTGATCCACTAGTCGTTCAAAAACATATTGTTTGATTTCTATTTGTTTATATAATTTCCAAAATTTCTCGTTACTGATTTGCAGTTTTATTCCAGGGTGGTTAGATAAGATGTTTAATATTATTTCACATTTTTTCTAAATTTTAAAAAATTTGTTTTGTGACCTAACATACGGTGTCTCCTCAAGAATGATTTATGTGTTGAAGAGAAAGTGTATTCTTCAGCCACTGGATATATGTTCTATAACTATCTGTTAGGTTCATTTGGTCTATTGTGAAGATTTAGTCCCATGTATCTTTGTTATTTTTTTTTTTTTCCTGCGAGATCTCTCCAGTGCTGAAAGTGGGGAATCAAAGTCTCCAGCTCTTATTGTATTGAGATATATCTATTTCTTCATCTCTAATAATATTTGTTTTATATATCTGTGCGCTCCAGTGTTGGGTGCGTATATATTTAAAATTGTTATATCATCATACTGAATTGACTGCTTTATTATATGGTGTCTCTCATTTCTTTCCTATAGTTATTGTATTGAAATCTACTTTGTCTGATGTAAGTATAGTAACTTCTGCTCTTTTCTTGTTTCCATTAGCATGAAATATCTTTTTTCATCTCTTTATTTTAAGTCTATAAGTTTCTTCCTAGGTGAAATGTATTTCTTGCAGGCAACAGATCAATGGCTATTTTTATTTTTTACTCATTCAGTCATTCTACATCTTGTAATTGGAGAGTTTAATCATTTACATTCAATGTTATTGTTGATAAGTAGTTATTACTGATAAGTAGAGACACTCCTTCCAATGTTTTTTTTTTCTTTTTCTTTTTTTTTTAAATTTTTTCCATGGTCTTAGCTTTTTTTTTCTTTCCTTCCTATCTTCCTTTTAGTGAAGGTGATTTTCTCTGGTACAGTATTTTAATTTCTTGCTTTTTAACTTATTTTGGTTTCAGTTGCATGTTTTCCTATTTGAGATGAACATAAGGCTTACAAGTACTGTCTTATAATCCATTATTTTAAACTGATGACAACTTAACACTGATTGCATAAACAAACAAACATGCAAAAAGGAACTAATAAGAACTCTATATATTAACTTTATCTCTCTGATTTTTAACTTTTTGTTTTTTCTCTTCATGTCTTATTGTACTGTCTTGAAAAGTTGTAGTTATTCTTTTTGATTGGTTTATTATTTATCTTTCTACATACCACAATTGCAGTGTTACACTAGCCTGTGTTTTCTGTGTGCTTACCATTACCAATGAGTTTTAACTTCATATGATTTCTTCTTGCTTATTAACATCCTTTTCTTTCAACTGGAACTCCTTTTAGCATTTTTTATGCTACATGTGTATTGTTGATAACTCTCTATAAGCTTTTGTTTGTTTGAGAAGGTCTTTATTTCTCTTTCTTTATTAAGGGGTGTTTTTACCAGACTATTCTTGAGTAGAAGTTTTACTGTTTAGCCTTTTAAAAATATACCACTTTCTCCTGGTTAGTAAGGTTTCTACTGAAAAGTCTGCCAGCAGACTTATTATAATTCTATTATATATTATTTTTTCTTTCCCTTTGCTGCTTTTAGGATTCTTTCTTTACTCCTGACCTTTTGGAGTTTGATTATTAAACACCTTAAAGTAGATTTTTGGAAGTTAAAGCTGTCTGATGTTCTATAACCTTCTTGAACTTGAATGCTGATATCTTTCTCTAGGTTTGAGAGGTTTTCTGATAGCCCTTTGAGTAACTTTATACCTATGTCTCTTTCTCTATCTCCTCTTCAAGGCAAATAACTCTTTGATTTGCTCTTTTGAGGTGATTATCTAAATTTTGTAATTTAGATAATTTATTGCTTTATTGATTTTTAATCTTTTTTTCTTATGTCTTTTCTGACTGTGTATTTTCAATTATCCTGTCTTCAAGCTCACTAATGTTATTATTATTATTATTTGGAGACTGTGTCACACTTTGTCACTCAGCTGCTGTTCAGTGGCTTGATCATAACTCAGCGCAATCTTGACCTCCTAGGCTCAAGTGATGCTCCCACCTCAGCCTTCTGAGTAGTTTAAACTATAGAGTCACACAGCCTTGCTTGGCTAATTGTTTTATGTTTTTGTAGAAATGAGATTTCTCTATATTGTCCAGGCTTGGTTTAAACTCCTGGGCTCAAATGGACCTCTTCCATTGGCTTCCCAAAGAGCTGGCATAACAGACGTGAGCCACCATACTCAGTACTAATTTTTTCATTTGCTTAATCAGAATTCTGATGCATTCTTCAGCATGTGAATTGCATTTTTCAACTCTAGAATTTTTGCTAGATTCTTTTTATTAATTTCAATCTTTTTAAAAAATTTATCTAATAAATCCTGAATTTCTTCTTTGTGTTATCTTGAATTTCTTTGAGTTTCCTTATAACAGTTATTATGAATTTTCTTTTTGAAAGACTATATATTTCTGTTTCTCAAGGATTGGTCCCTGGTGACTTAATTAATGAGGTTGGTGTTGATGGTTGTAGACGTTTGCTGGTATCTGCAAATTGAAGAGTTAAGTATTTATTATAGTCTTCATAGTCTGAGTTTGTTTCTGCCTGTCCTTCCTGGAATGGCTTTCCATGTTTTCAGAGACTTTTGCCCTGAATGCAATAATGCTGTGGTTTTTGCAGACTCACGGAGATATTATTACCTTAGCGATTTTGGATAAGATCTGAAAAAAATTATCTGGATTACCAGAGCAGAGACCCTTGATCTTTTCACTACTGTCTTCCAAGCAAATTGAATTTCTCTCTTTGTGCTGAGCCACCTGGAACTGGGAATGTATAGATGTCAGCAACCCCCTGGCCATTACCACCCTAACTTTGCTGGATTAGATCTGAAGTCAGTATAGGACTGGGACTTGCCAAAGCCCATTCTTTTAGGGTTGTCTGTTGGCTCAGGACCCAGGTGTATTCAGAGATGCTGTCTGGAAGCCAGAGACTGCAGTCAAGAATGTTAGAAATTTACTTGATATTTTATTCTGCTCTGGCTAAGCTGTTACTCAAAGCATAATACAAAGACTTTTTTTGTCTTTCCTCTCTTTCCACAGGCAAAGAATCCTCTGTGGTGCCCACCACCACCAGTTTACAATACCGGATCACCACTGATGTTCACTATTGTGCTAAGCCTCAAACCAAAGATGTACAGCTAGTGTCACAATTGCATGGTAGTTTGCACATTGGGAATGCAAAGGAGCCCTTTTTGATTAATGCGAAAACAAGTATTGCAGGAGTTTAATTGTATTACCTTCTATTAAAATATATTACTATGTGTCCTTGGCTCTTGGTTGTAATCCTAGCACTTTGGGAGCCTGAGGCAGAATGATTACCTGAGGTCAGGATTTGGAGATCAGCCTGGGCAACACGGTGAAACACCGTCTCTACTAAAAATTCAAAAATTAGCTGAGCATGGTGGCCATGCCTATAGTTAGAAGGCTTGAACTGGGGATGTGGAGGTTGCAGTGAGCTGTGATAGTGCCATTGCACTCCAGCCTGGACAAGAAGGGTGAAATTCCATCTCAAAAATAATAAAACTAAACATTAAATACCCCATATATTACTATGTATCCTATTTCTAAAAAATTCTTAACCCTATTAACAATGGATGGTATAAACAGGAAGAAAATAATACTCAATGCTTGCCTAAGAGAAATGGAGGTCATTTTATTAAAAAACTTCAGCCATATAAAAGGATGAGTTCATGTCCTTTGCAGGGACATGGATGAAATTGGAAACCACCATTCTCAGCAAGCTGACAGCAGAACAGAAAACCAAATACCACATGTTCTTACTCATAAGTGGCTGTTGAACGATAAGAACACAGGGACACATGGAGGGGACCATCACACACTGGGGCCTGGGGGGGGTGAGGGGCTAGGGGAAGAATAGCAAGGGATGGGGGTTTGGGGATGGATAGCATTAGGAGAAATACCTAATGTGGATGACAGGGCGATGGATGCAGCAAACCACCATGACACGTGTATACCTATGTAACAATCCTGCACAATCTGCACATGTAACATTTAAAATATAATAAATAAACTATTTAAAAACATGGTTGTAAATTGGCATACTGCTAATTTCTAAAGCAAAGAGATCAGGACTCTCTTGGGCTTCCTTACAAATAATATTTTAGTATATTTGTAAACAACTTTGTTGATTGGTTAAATTATGCTGTTCAAGTAACAGTTTTATGCACCAGGAGAATAACTATCCTTTATTATCTACTCAAATTTTTTCTAATCCAATTTTGTTCCATGCTTTTACTTGTGATTACTGATAATGTATTTAAGCCATAAGTTTTACAATCATAATGATTCTTCAGGAGACGAGACAGATTTATGTGTCAGAAGAAAGCATCAGCCTATGTTTCTGACACTTCTTTACTGTTTCTAGTTAGAAGTGTATATGGAAATTTTCTTTTCCTCTATGATGCTGGATGTTGGTAACAGAGAGAATTTTACCTTTACAGGAAATATAAGAGTTTGTACAAAGTTTAGGTCAGTATGGGGTCATTTCTTTTCTTTAAGATCAGTGGTCAAATATCTCACATAAGAAACATCAGCCTTATTGCCTGATATGTTTTTTCTGTGTCACCACCCAAATCTCATCTTGAATTGTAGCTCCCATAATTCCCACATGTCATGGGAGAAATCTGGTGGGAAGTAATTTGATCATGGGAGCAGATCTTCCCCTGCTGTTCTCGTGATAATGAATAAGTCTCATGAGATCTGATGGTTGTGGAAAGAGTTCTTTCACATACCTTGTATTGCCTGCCACCATATAAGAGGTGCCTTTACTTCTCCTTTTCCTTCAGCCATAATTGTGAGGCCTCCTCAGCTATATGAAACTTTGAGTCAATTAAACCTCTTTCCTTTAATTGGCAGTCGTTTAGTCATAGATGGTTTGTATTATTTTGAGGTATTTTCCTTCAATGCTTGTTTTTATTGAGGGTTTTTAACATCAAGAGATGTTGAATTTTATTGAAAACCTTTTGTTAATATATTGAAGTAATCATGTGTTTTTTGTGTTTAGTTCTGTTTATGTGATGAATCATATTTATTGATTTGCATTTGTTGAATCAACCTTATATCTTATGAATATAGTTTATTTGATTATGGTGGATTAGCTTTTTGATATGTTTCTGCATTTAGTTTGCTGGTATTTTGTTGAGGATTTTTGCATCTATGTTCATCAAAGATACTGGCATGAAGTTTTCATTTTTGTTGTGTCTCTGCCAGGTTTTGGTATCAGAATGAGGCTGTCTTCATGTAATGAGTTGGGAAGAAGTACCTCGTTCTCATTTTTTGAGACAGTTTAGAAGAAATGGTAGTATCGTCTTTTCTCTATACATCTGGTAGAATTTGGCTGTGACTCCACCTGGTCCTGGGCTATTTTTGGTTGGCTGATTTTTTATTATTTATTCAATTTAAGAACTTGATGTTAGTCTGTTTAGGAATTTAATTTTTTCTGGGTTCAGTCATGGAAGGCTAAATTTGTCTAGAAATTTATCTATTTCCTCTGGATTTTCTAATTTGTGTGCTTGGAGTATTGTGTTCATTTTAGCTCTGATGGTTTTTTGCTTTTCTGTGTGGTCAGTGGAAACAACCCATTTGTCATTTGTAATTGTGCTTATTGGATATTTGCTCTTTTTTCTTTTTACTCTAGCTAGAAGTGTATTTTCCTTTTTAATTCTCACAGAATTAAATTCTGCATTCATTGATTATTTTTTTGTTTTGTTTTTGGTTTCTTTTGTGTATCAATTTTCTTCAGTTCAGCTGATTATTTTTTTTTGTCTTCTGATAGCTTTGGAGTTGGTTTGTTCTTGCTTCCCTAGTTTTCTAGTTGTGCTGCTAGTTTGTTAATGTAGGCATTCATGCTATCAACTTCCCTCTAAAACTGTTTAACTGTGTTCTGGAGAATCTGGTATGTTGTATCTTTGTTCTCATTAGTTTTAAAAAATTTCTTGATTTCTGCTTTAATTTCATTGTTTACCCAAATGTCTTTCAGTAGTAGTTTTTTTTAAAATAATTATTTTCCATGTAATTATATCATTTTGAGTAATTGTCTTACTATTAATTTCTATTACCATTGTGCTTGGTCTGTGAGAACTGTTGATACAATTTTGGTTTTTATTTATATTTGCTGACTAGTGTATTTTGTCTGATTATGTGGTTAATTTTGAAGTATGAGCTGCATGGCTATGAGAAGAATGGAAATTCTGTTGTTTGGGTAAAAACTTCTGTAGATGTCTATTGAGTCCATTTGGTCAAGTTTTGAGTTCAGGTGATCAATATCTTTGTCAATTTTCTTCCTTGATGGTCTGTCTAATATTGTCAGTGGGATGTTTAGGTCTCCCACTACTATTGCATGGGAAGCTAAGTCTTCATAGACAAAATAACTTGCTTTATAAATCTGGGTGCTCTATTGTTGGATGCATACATTTAGGTCTTCTTGTTGAATTGAACCTTTTACCATTATATAATGCCTTTCTTTATCTTTCTTGAACTTTGTTCACTTAAAATTTTATCTAAATTTAGATAAAATCCATTTTATCTAAAATTAGGATTGCAAGCCCTGCATTTTTCTGTTGTTTGGTAGAATTTTCTCCATCCCTTCATCTTGAACCTCTAGATATTGTAAAATGATAAATGGATCTCTTGAAGACAGCATGACATTGGGTCTTGCTTCTTTATCCAGCTTTTCACTTTGTGCCATTTGAGGGACGCTTAACCTATTTACATTGAAGGTGAGTATTGATATATGCAGGTCTGATCCTGTTATTGTGTTGTTAGCTCATTGTAATGCAGACTGGTTTGTGTGGTTACTTTACAGTGTCAGTAATCTCAGTACTTAAATGTGTTTTTTAGGGGTTGATAACCATTTCCTTTTCATATTCAGCATTCTTTCTGGACCTTTTAAAAGTCAGCATTGATGGTTAAATTCCCTGAACATTTACCTATCTAAAAAGAATCTTATTTCTCCTTCATAATGCATTAAATTGGCTGGATATGAAATTCTTATTAGGAAATTTTCTTCTTGAAGAATGCTGAATATAGGCCCAAGCTCTTCTGGCTTATAGATTTTCTGTTGAAAGATCTGCTGTTAGCCAGAAGAGGTTCTCTTTGTAGGTGAACAGCCTCTTCTCTCTAGCCACCTTTCACATTTTTAAATTGCATTTCAACCTTGGAAAACGTGATGATTATTTGTCTTGGAGATTGGGGGTCTTTTTGCATAATTGCAGGTGTTCTCTGCATTTCCCGAATTTGAATGCTGGCCTCTCTAGCTAGTTTGGGAAAGTTTTCACGAACAATATCCTGAAATACATTTTCAAAGTTGCTTGCTTTCTCCATGTTTCTGTCAGTTATGCCAGTAAGTCATAGATTTTGTCTCTTTACATAATTCCATATTTCTCAGAGATTATTTATTTTTATTTATTTTTACCTGACTGAGTTATTTTGAGAGTCTTTCATTAAGCTTCAAGATTCTTTCCTCTGCTTAGTCTATTCTGCCCTTACTTTTGTGATTGCATTATGCAATTTTTGTAGTGTGTTTTTTCAGTTCCATTAGATTAGTTTGTTTCTTTTTTATAATGGCTATTTTATCTTTCAGCTTCTGCATTGTTTTATTGTGATTCTCAGCTTTTTTGTATTGGGTTTTGACATTCTCCTGAATTTCAGTGATTTTTTTTCTATCCATATCTTAAATTATATTTCTGTCATTTTAGCCATTTCAGCCTGGTTAATAAACTTTGCTGAAGAACTAGTTCAATCATTTGGAAAAAAAGAAGGCACTATCACTTTGTGAGTTGCCAGAGTTGTTGCATTCATTCTTTTTCATTTATGTGGATTGATATTCCTTTATTATTTGTAGTTGCTGTCCTTTGGATGGAATTTTTTGCTTTTTACTCCTGTGAGTGATTATGATATTAGGTGGATCTGGTTGACTGGCTTTAATTCTAGTTCACTCCTGGGTTTTGAAGCAGTGAACTGTTTGTGTTTTGTCTCCATGTCCTTGTTTCTATTGTTGATTGTTTTGGTCCATGGGGCTTTCTCAGACAGGAGCCACAGTTGGCATACAAGCCATATCCTTGGTAGGGTAGCAGTAATGTGTTATCTGTATGATTTCTGGGGCAACCCAGGGTTCCATCTATCAGCAGAAAGTAGATGGAAGAGGGAATACTAGATTGGAAGCTCTAAACAATCTAGATGTTTAGATGGCCATCTGACTATTGGAGGTGGGGATGATTATAGTTGCCTACCCTGTAGTCTGGGTGTTTTTAAGGCAGTAAGAGGGTGTGATGCTCAGCAAATTCAGATAGCAGTAGAACTGTTGGGCAGAAAGATCTAGCAGGTTTGGCTTGCCTGGCTATCCGCAGCAGTAATTGTTGGGAACACCTACTGTTGTATTTGACCGAGTGTAGAAAGTTATCACGAGACAAAAGTATGCCAGATTGCAGAGTCATTTATTATGCCGGCGACCACAGAGGACTCACGTCTCTCCAACCTGTGGCGGCAACAGGAGGGTGCCACGATTTTTTATACCCGAAAAACCACCTTGGGAGTGGGGGTGAGGGGCAGGGATGGGGATGAAAAGGCTTCAGACATTCCGAGGGCTAGTGGATTCTGTAAATTACCTCCTGGGCAGAGATGAGGGTGGGGGTCTCCGGACATTCCAAGGGCCAGGGGACTTTTGTCATTCCGTTTGTTACTTAAGTGGTTTACAGAAGTCAAGATAAACATTTGTTTACACATTATCTGGTTAAGGTGGAAATCACAGACCTTAGTTACTTATTACAAGCCACAGGAGCCAGGATGGAACTAGCTTGGGCTGCTTAGTCTGGTAATTGCCGGTAAGCAAAGGCTAGCAATTCTGGCAGTTACTGATAAGAAAAGGTAAACAGCTTTACATAGTTTTGAAGAACAAACTAACAGTTCTATTTACAGAGGCCAAGGACAGTAGTTATTGTAAGGAGAATGGGGCAGCCATTTCAACTTATCTAAAAACAGTTTTGCATTTTATAAAATAGTTTTGCTCCGGTTCTGGCTCTAGGCCAGCACAATATCACATTCCTCCCTGTTCTTTTAACATGTATTAAATCTTTAATAGGTTTCCTCTTTTTGACACAAGGGCCCATATTTGGATCTCAGAACCATTAATTTGACTGAATCTATTTCTTCCTGGATAAATTTGAGGAGCATGTTTAAAAGGCATGGTCCAAATGTTAACCCTAGGACCATTAGCACCAAGGGTCCTGCTAATCCAGTGAGCAGGAATGTTAGCCAGGGGTTTACAGGAGGGTCTCGGGTGAGAAAAGTGAAAGAGTTTCTGTTTGCAGTATATCCTGTTATAGTGGAGATAGTTCCACAACCCCAATGGGGGCAAAAGAATTCATTTAAGTCTTCACAGTTTCATCTTTTTGGTGGGGTGGATCCTGGGCACAGATATAGCCCCATGGTCTGGAGTTGTCGCTCTGCCCCTAAACTGCCACACCCAGCTATACCTCCACTTGCCCTGAAATTTAAGTGGGGGCCCAGGAGGGCACAGAGGTCCCGGGAGAAGGTAATGGGGGTCTCCGGAGAGTACTCTAGGGTTAGGTTGACTAGGGTGGATCCCTTTCCGGTTAAGGAACTAACATATGCTCCAGTGGAGCCCTTAGTGATGACCCAGCGATAGTAGGTGTGTGCCAAGGAGGGTCCCTTTCGGAGGGTGGTTGCAGGAATCAGGGAGATTAGGATGATGACTGAGAACGGCGCAATAGTCTTAGCTTTAGGAGGTCCTTTGAGGATGGAACCACTTCCCATCCTGCATCTGGGGGGGCAGTCTTGACATGTGAGTGGTGAATCCAGGCAGTCAGTCCGTCCACCTTGATTGCCATGGGGGTGACCAGGATTACAGTGTAGGGTTCTTTCCAGCGAGGAGTTAGGCCAGAGGTAGTGACTCTCTTCACCAGGACTTTGTCCCCTGGCTGGAAGGGGTTACCGGCTGGTCAGTGAAATCCACTGGGGTAGGTCGAGTTCCCCCGATGAGCGAGTGCACCTGGGACTGAACACACTGGAGTGCCTGCAAGGACTTAAGGAGTGTATGGTTATGGACTCCAGCATGTATGGCGTTCGCAAGTCTGGGGAGTAAGGGAGGGGGACTTCCAAACGTAATTTCAAAAGAAGTAAAGCTTTTTTATAGGGAGCACATCGGGTACGGAGGAGAACAAAAGGAAGCAGGCTGACCCAGTTTTCACCGGTCTCCAGAATGAATTTGTCAAAGTTTCCTTTATGGTCCGGTTCATCCTTTCAACCTGCCCTGAACTCTGGGGGCGATAGGCACAGTGCAGTTTCCAGGATGTGCCCAGGGCCTTTGCCAGGCCCTGTGAAACCTGAGCTGTAAATGCAGGGCCATTATCTGATCCCAGTGTCAGGGGCAAGCCGAACCGAGGAACCAGGTCCTGTAACAATTTTTTYGCTACTACCAGTGCRGTTTCTGACCTAGTAGGAAAAGCCTCGACCCATCCAGAGAAAGTGTCTACAAACACAAGRASGTACTTATAGCYGCAYSCTGGGGGCTTTATTTCAGTAAAATCTACCTCCCAGTGTTCCCCTGGGCTAGTACCCCTGAGTCTTATCCCTGCCTGACTAGGCCTACTGCCTCCTGGATTTACCCTGGCACATACTTCACAACGAGTAGTAGTTTTTTTCTAACAATCTTATGTAAGTGTGGAATGTAATATCTGGCCCTCAGCAGCTCGGTGAGTTTTGTTTGTCCTAAGTGAGTGGCCTGGTGTGTGTCCTTAACTAGAGCCTGTCCTAGAGCCTCGGGGAGCACAATCCTTGTGTCCGGTAGAATCCACCATCCTGTGGAAACTTGCCATCCCCCTTGTTCTTTGGCAAAGTTTTCTTCCTCAGGCAAATACGTTGGGGTAGGAGGCAGGGTTGGGACCGGCAGAGTCACAAGAAGAGTCAGAGGTTTTACTGGCCCCAAGGCTGTCGATCTGGCCTGTAGGTCAGCCGCCCTATTTCCCCTCGCCTCTGGTGAATCTCCCTTCTGGTGTCCTTTGCAGTGCATCAATGCCACTGCCTTAGGCTTCCATATAGCTTCTAGTAGAGCTCGGATTTCCTCTTTGTTTTTGATGATTTTTCCCTTTGAGGTAAGCAACGCTCTTTCTTTATAAATGGCACCATGCACATGGGCCGTGGCAAAAGCATACCGGCTATCCGTGTAGATGTTAACAATTTTTCCCTCCGCCCAGTCCAAGGCCTTTATTAAAGCTATAAGTTCTGCCTTTTGGGCTGAGGTTCCATGTGGAAGAGCCTGGGCCCAGATAACCCGCTCTAGAGTGACCACAGCTGCCCCAGCGCACCTGACTCCGACGACCATGAAACTGCTGCCATCTGCATACAGTACCTCCTCTGGGTTCTGCAGGGGGACGTCGGTGAGATCCGGTCGTGCAGCATGGAGGACATTTATTGTCTGTCGGCAGTCATGTATGGGCTTCTCTGGCTTGCTGTCGGGTAGCAGTGTGTCGGGGTTTAAAACTGTGGTTTTTGAAAATTTTATGCAGGGCTGGTCCAAAAGTAAGGCCTGGTATTGGGCTATGTGGGCATTAGACATCCATTTTCCCGTAGCTCCACGGAGTAGCAACTCCACCGCGTGGGGTGCCACTAAGTTCAACTCCTGCCCCAAGGTCAGTTTGTTCGCCTCCGTGACTAACAGGGCCGTAGCTGCCACCGTCCTCAAACAAGCTGGCCACGCAGAGGCTACGGGATTAAGTTTTTTTGAAAGGTAGGCAACTGGCCGGGACCAGGGTCCCAATGTCCGGGTGAGCACCCCCTTAGCGACTCCCTGTTTTTCATGTACAAACAACTGGAAAGGTTTAGAGATGACTGGCAAGGCCAAGGCTGGGCTGCAATCAGGGCAGTCTTGAGCTTGTTAAAAGCCTGTTGCTCCACCTCTGTCCATATCAAGGGCTGATTTCCTCCAGAGCAGGCATACAGGGGCTTGGCTATCTCAGCAAATCCCAGAATCCATAGCCTGCAGTACCCTACTGCCCCAAGGAATTCCCGAACTTGGCATTTTGTGGTGGGGTTGGGTATTTGCAGCACTGCTTGGACTCGGCTGGGTGCCAGTGCCCGGTTGCCCTTCTCTATAACATAGCCCGGGTAAGTCATCCACTTATTGGAGTAGGGTACACTCAGGGAACTTAGCTCGGAAGGCAGCAAGGTCTTGGCTAAGTGCCTCATCAAACAGAGTGGGGGAGTTTTGAACCCCTGAGGCAGTTTTCTCCGAGTGAGTTGCCCCGAGACTCCAGTATCAGGGTCGGTCCATTTAAAAGCAAATATAGGCTGGCTAACAGGGGCTAGTGGGATGCAAAAGAATGCATCCTTAAGATCCAAGACAGTGTAATAGTGTTCTGGGTCCAAGAGACTTAGGAGGGTGTACGGATTTGGAACTGTAGGATGAACAGTTTTTACCCATTTATTTACCTCCCTCAAGTCCTGCACAGGCTGATAGTCCTGTGTGCCTGGTTTTAGCACGGGGAGCAAGGGGGTGTTCCAGGGAGACTTACAGGTAGTGAGGATTCCTCCCTTTAGGAGTCTGGTGATATGCGGAGCAATTCCTCGCCTGGCTTCCCGGCTCATAGGGTATTGCTTCACCTGGACTGCAGTTGACGTTGCTAATAGCTGGACCACGACTGGGGTGCGGTGACTTGCCAGTCCTGGGGGACTCGTTTCAGCCCATACTCCCAGTACACTCTCTTGAAATTTGCGGAGGAAGTCTGGTGCAGGTGGTTGATCTGCCTCCAAGGATAAAGTTTCCTGCAAGAGATACTCGTCTGACAGAGCACAGGTGATGAGGATCTGCTGAGGTGGCCCTGTGGCTAAAGCGAGGAGGAATTGAGAGGCAAGCTTGACCCTCGCTGAAAGAAATATTTGCTTGCAGTTTGTGGAGCAATTCCCGTCACAGGAGTGGATATGGACACTCAGGGAATGAG
>NW_016107598.1:3323381-3339004 GCF_001604975.1 Cebus imitator
CAATTCTGGCAGTTACTGATAAGAAAAGGTAAACAGCTTTACATAGTTTTGAAGAACAAACTAACAGTTCTATTTACAGAGGCCAAGGACAGTAGTTATTGTAAGGAGAATGGGGCAGCCATTTCAACTTATCTAAAAACAGTTTTGCATTTTATAAAATAGTTTTGCTCCGGTTCTGGCTCTAGGCCAGCACAATATCACACTACCTTCCTGTCTGGTTGCTTACTGGGAAAACAAGAGGCTTTACCTACTACCTGAATTCTCACAGAAGCAGGACTGCTGGGCCAGAAGCATCTAATAGCTGTTAGGGAAAGTTGATCCTCAGTGTGTGTGTGTGTGAGCGTATGTGTGTGTGTGTGTGTCCGTGTGTGTGTGTGTGTCCATGTATATACTGCACCTGCAATAACTAATCCAGTTTGCATTACCCATGAATTTTTGCCAGCTGGTCTTCTAATGATAGTCAGACAAAGCAAGATACTTGCAGAACATCAAAGAGAAGAAGAAGAGAAAGCAGCCAATATCTTATCTGCTCTTTCTCTACCTTGGCCTCACCTTGTTTACAGTGACTGTGTCTCTCTGCAACTCCATCATTTACCATGTTATCTTGTTTCCACAGCTCTACTGCTTAAGGAACTCTAAAATGTCACTTCTTTTACTTTTCCTTTCTAACCTAGGGTTGATGGAGAGTTTCTTCTCTTGAAAACTCATAGTTCCTAGTTTATTTTCTTAGCTCTGTCAACATTTCTGGGAATAGTAACAACCTAAAGCTGAATTAACATGGGGATATACCTGTGAATAAAATTAAGCCCCTAATCTTTCAAACAAAACAAAACAAACTCACCAACCCAGGCAGATTTTGTGACTTTGACAAGGCAGGAGGTTATCACACCTCAGTGCTACCCTTCCTTGATAACTGCCATCGGACTTTATTTTCTAATTGAACAGACACCAGTTCCCGAAAAACAACAACTGAAAGATTTTTCCACTAATGTTGAAAGACTGTCTAACATCATGATTAGACTCTCCTCCCTTACTGTGGTTTCTCTAGGAGAGCTGACCGGACTTTAAAAGCATTATTTCCTAAGCATAACAACTGACCACACACTGGTTCTGACCAGCCAACAATGACTGTGCACAAGATGCCTTTATGCCCTCTGTTTGACTTTTTGACAAGTTTCACTTCATTTTAATGTTAAGTCTCCATGCCAAGGTGAACATGGGATGAACATACATGTTTGTTCATTATGCATGTGTTTGGCCTTCTTCACAGATATTACTAGAATATGTATGCATAACTGGTCAAGTTAGGCATAAAGTCCAGCCTCTTTTTTGTCTCTAAATTATATGGTTTTGGTATTAGCTAGAGACTCTGTTTCCTAGCCTGCAGAATGTAACTTTGTGTAACAAATAAATCTCTCCTTTCTTTTTTTCCACATATCTCATGGTATTTTGTTAACACTCTTTCCTAAAGCTCCTAAGCACCTACCTAGATCTTAAATTGACAATTTCAATACAATTCAGTAAATTATTATCATCCATGCATATATTTTAAAAAGCCAATTGAAAGGAATAATTGAGAGGGGAAAAGAGACGACCAAGTCTGACTCTTTAGGATTGAATTTAAGCCAAGTGTTGAGAGTATTCCTATTTGGAAATGAATGCATTGTTCTCTTTGTCCAGAAATCATGGTATAAAGGCTTTGAAAAGGTTATTTTATGTAGACTAGATCTACTAAAAAAAAATGCTGCACAGAATTCCATTTGGGGTTGCCTTCTCCCCTACTTTTCAAATATCAGGCTTCAAAAATAAATGGAATATTATACCTATCATTCAAGCTTGGACACTGAATAGAATAATTGTCTCAGATAACCTAAAAACAAGTTTAAGGCACCTATACAAATTTGGAGCAAATACTGAGAAAGCACAATAAAAAAACACGACCTAATAATCATTTATACAATATTAATTTTTTCTGAATGACAGACTAAGAAGACAATCAAGCATAACATACACTATTGTCTGAACGTGCCTTCCAAAATTTATGTATTGAAACTTAATTGCCAATTAAGATGTGGGCCTTTAAGAGGTGATGAAATCATGAGGGCAGGATCTTCATGAATAAAATTAGGAGCCTTAAAAAGGGCTTGGAGGAATGGGCTTCTTCTCTTTCACTCTTTGCCATATAAGAATACAGCATTGGCCCACTATTTATCTTCCATCTTTTCTGCCCTGTGAGAACACCAAGAAGGCACACTTTATGGCCTTCAGCAGATGCTGAAACTGCTGGTGCCTTGATCTAGGACTGTCAAGTTTCCAAAAATGTGTGAAAATAAATTTCTCTTCTTTGTAGATTGACAAAACTCTGTTATTTTTTGTGGCAGCAGAAACAGGTTGAGACAATATGGAATCCCCAAAAGAGGATATCTGAAGTAAAATAAGGATGTGAGGGTAATGGAGGCTACATCAAAAATCTTATTTTAAAGCCGAGTGATAAAAGAGATAGGTGAGATGTCAAATTAAATTGTGAGAAGTAACACTTGAAAGAATTCATAAATAAATTAGAAATAGGAAGCAATGCTTATGAAAAAGTGAATTTACTAATTGAGACTAAGGCAATCTCAATGAGCTAAAAATAGTAAAAATTAATTAAAAAAATTAGAAAATAATAATGAGGATAATCAAAATATTTTAACAAAGAAACAACTGAACTCTGATGTCCCTAAAGAAGAGAAAATATGGAACTAAAAGTTATCCTAACAAACACAAGTCAATTTCCTTTTTTTTTTAATTTATAAAAAACAGAAGTTTATTGCTTACAGTTCTGGAGGCTAAAAAGTCCAGGATCATGGCTTTAGAAACAGAAATACCATTTTACCCAGCAATCCCATTACTGGCCATATATCCAAAGAATTGTAAATTGCTCTATTATAAAGACACATGCACAGGTATGTTCACTGCAGCACTGTTTACAATAGCAAAGATCTGGAACCAACCCAAATGCCCATCAATGATAGACTGGATAAAGAAAATGTGGCACAGATGCACCATGGAATACTAGGCAGCCATAAAAAAGGATAAGTTCATGTCCTTTGTAGGAACGTAGATGAATCTGGAAACCATCATTCTCAGCAAACTGACACAAGAACAGAAAACCAGACACCACATGTTCTAACTCATAGGTAGATGTTGAACAATGAGAACACATGGACACAGGTAGGGGAACATCACACACTGGGGCCTGTTGGGGTGTGGGGGGCTAGGGGAGGGATAGCAGCGGGTAGGGAGGCTAGAGAGGGATAACATTGGGAGAAATGGCTAATATAGGTGACGGGGGGATGGAGACAGCAAACACCATGGCATATATGTACCTATGCAACAATCCTGCAAGATGTGCACATGTACCCCAGAACTTAAAGTTAAAAAAAAAGAAAGAAAAAAGAAATGAAGAGTACCAGAAAATATCTGATACATATCAAAGATCTATTTTAAGTACTTTTGTTATATATATTTTGTGTTTAATAAATTATGCTTGTGTGGAAAAAAAAAAACGAATCATAATGAAAAGTTGTCAGTTCTCCCTAAATTGATCTGTAATCTGAAAGGCAGATTCTAAAATGCAAATGGAATATCAAGAACCTAGAATAGATCAGCTTCTCTTGAAGAAGAAAAACTTGGTAGGATTATTCACAATAGACAAAAAGTAGAAGCAATCCAAGTGTCCATCTGTGGATGAATGGATAAACAGCACCACATATATATGTGTGTACACACACACACACACACACACACACACACACACATAATAGAATGGAATATTGTGCAGCCTTAAAAAGGAAGGAAATTTTGAGACATGCTATAACATCTTGAGGACTTTATGCTAAGTGAAATAAGTCAATATAGGACAAAGACTATATGATTTCACTTACATGAGGTATGTAAATTAGCCAAATTCATAGACAGAGAAATTAGAATGGTAGTTGCAAGGGATTGAGGGGAGATGGAAATAGGAAGCTATTGTTTAATGGGTACAGAGTTTCAGATGGATAGTTGTAATGATTGTACTACAATACGAATATACTTAATGCCACAGAACTGTATGCTTAAAAAATAATTACAATGGTAAATTTATATTGGATGTATTTTACCACAATAAGAAAAATCTTGCTAGGAAATTTGCTCTACTGGATTTCAAAATTTATTATAAATGTTAGTAACTAAAATATTGATGTTGGTACAAAGATGGACAAACCAGTAAAACACAATAGAGTCCAGAGACAGATTCTCACGTGTCTGGACACTTAATTCATGACAAAAGCATTTTTTCCATTAGTATCTACATATTTTCTCAGATGTCTTTTTCAGGTATGTCAGGTAAAAATACCACATTATATGTAATATAAATTATTTTTACAGTATTGCTTACTTTATATCATTTCTAGCTTATCTTTCATGTATGTTTTATAATCTATAAGTATATTTTTATAATTAAATACACATGTAGCCGAGGTACACAATAGAATCATTTGGGGTGCACTGTAGCCTGAATATATATGTCCCCTCAAAATTCCCATTGAAATCTAATCCGCAATGTGTTGGTATTAAGTGATAGGGCCTTTGGGAGCTGACTAGGTCATGAAGATGGAGGCTCCATAAATAGGATTAGTGTCCTTATAAAAGAAGCCTGAGGGAGATTATCTGCCTCTTTGCCCTTTTGCTATGGAAGGACACACAGAAGGCACCATCTATTAGGAACAAAAATTAATTCCTAAAATAAAAATGAATATACTAAATCTTAGATTAACAATGTTACAAAGACACACTATTAGCCTGGAAAATGTAAAAAAATTTTTTAAAACATATTAAAATTAAGCATCTAAGTTTAAAACATAATGATTTTCTTCTAGTCAAAATGGAAACTTTAAAAAGAAGAAAATAATTAGATCTCAAAAGTTATTTAGCAGCATTCAAAGATAGAAGGCTGAATATTATTTACACATTTCTGAAGGGAAGAAAGTGAGTGCTAAGTGCATGATATTAGGATTTAAATTATGGTCATTCTTATTTAAAGTCAATGAGTAAATATTGCCAAACTTGATCTCAGAGAATTAATATTCATGAGTCTTTATTGAAAGCATGTTCTGTATGACATATTCAAACCAGAAAAAATTCGAAACATTCTGGAATAATCTCTGATTCAATGGTGAGCATTGAATTCCTTCAAATATAGCAACAAAAAAAAGTGAAGAAAGTAAATATCAGAACTATTGACAAGCTATAATCACAATATAAATAGCATAAATTGGGGATGAAATTACTTTCATAGCAGAAGTCTGACGAATGGCTAAAAGTAAAATGCATGGTTAAAATAATGACTATATATAGATATATCATATTATTTCTTAATAATATATAAAGATGTATATCTGAAGTTCGAGATTAGAGTTCCATTTCTATACTTTTAAGCTAAATCAAATAAAACTATATTTAATATTTTATTTGAAAATCCACAGAAAGGCTGTCACACTGCCCCTTTGCTCTTGCTGGTGGAGGGCAGCTGCCCCACACAACAAGGCAAAGGACTAACTTAGCTGTTTATGCCTAAACCGTCCACAGATGGCAGAGCTGAAAGTGCATTGTAACACACCCTCTGGAGCTTTAAGGGGTCAAGGCATCTCTGCCTTGATGCTGCCATGGGGTCCACACAGAATTTGCTTGTGCTGGCAGCCAAAAGTAGCTGGCCAGATCTCATACTCCCTTGACTAGATGCTCCCTCCCACAATGGCTTGAGCCTGACAAGTTGAGTAAATAGTTTGTTCCAGCCAGCACCCAAAAGTGGTTGTCCAGTTCTTGCACTTGCTCACTCCCTGTTCCTACACGTTTGCTTGCATGCTTCCTCCTGCAAGGGGTACAGGAGCAATCTGGGTAAATGAGAAACCTCTGTCGTGAGTCCCACGAAAGGATCAAGAAAATATCCTGCATCAATAGGTTAGACTTTATACACAGTGGTACTTAAACATGGAAGTTTATTAATGACTGCTCTTAAGACATTTAAAAAATTAACTCTTGTCATTGTGTTTACATTCCTCACCACAGCTGCCGCTTTGACCTTTATGTGAATGATGTCATTAGGCTGATGAGTAAATATGGGAACCCACGCCATACAGACCTATGAAAAATAGCTTTATAAATTGCCATTAGTTACACCTTAAGTGATAAATGCTTTCGTTTTGAGATGACCCGCCTTGTGGAATGGATGAGAATGAGATAAGGATTTCATTCATGGGCAGGGCCAAGATAATGAACTACAACCAGTTCATGGTGTGCTGCTCTCGGAAACAGAAAACGAAAGGGTTACAGAACCCTGACCCTGCAGGTCAATCTTTGAGAAACCTTGGAGGGGTCCATTAAAGCAGCAGGGAAACACAGAGCGGAGAGGAGCAACCATCATCCCGTCATCTACATTAGGTATTTCTCCTAATGCTATCCCAGCCCATCCCCCGGGGCTGGGGACGTGATGTTCCCTGGGGTGTGATGTTCCCCTCCCTGGGATGTGATGTTCCCAGGAGTGTGAGGTTCCCCTCCCTGTGACCATGTGTTCTCATTGTTCGACTCCCACTTATAAGTAAGAACATGCAATGTTTGGTTTTCTGTTCTTGTGTTTGCTGAGAATGATGGTTTCCAGCTTCATCCATGTTCCTGCAAAAGACATGAACTCATCCTTTTTTATGGCCACATAGTATTCCATGGTGTAATGTGCCACATTGTCTTTATCCAGTCTATTGAGGGCATTTGGATAGGTTTCAAGTCTTTGCTATTGTGAACAGCGCCGCAATAAATATAGGTGTGCATGTGTCTTTATAGTAGAATGATTTATAATCCTTTGGGTACATATCCAGTAATGGGACTGCTGAGCCAAATGGTATTTCTAGTTCTATACCCTTGAGGAATCACCACACTGTCTTCCACAATGGTTGAACTAATTTACACTCCCACCAACAGTGTAAAAGTGTTCCTATTTCTCCACATCCTCTCCAACATCTGTTGCCTCCTGACTTTTTAATGATCACCATTCTTACTGATGTGAGATGGTATCTCATTGCAGTTTTGATTTACATTTCTCTAATTAGCAGTGATGATGAATTTTTTTACATATGCTTGTTGGCAGCATAAATGTCTCCTTTTGAGAAGTGTCTGTTCATATCCTTTGCCCACTTTTTGATAGGGTTGTTTGTTTTTTTCTTATAGATTTGTTTAAGTTCTTTGTAGATATTGGTTACTGGCCCTTTGTCAGATGGGTAGATTGCAAAAATTGTCCCCTGCTCTGTAGGTTGCCTGTTTAAATATTTTTAAGAGACACTCCTGAGTGGTACTGTAAACCCTACGTTTTGTTCTTTATATTGGAAATTACCCTATGAATCTCTAGGCAGGTATCGAGATTGGCTTAAAATTATTGTTCAGTCCCATGAGAGCCTTATTTATCTGCTAAAATGACTTACTTGTTTTTCTGAAATTTCTCAGTCCTTTTATTATATAGTTATGTTCATTAACAGTAGAATAGTGCTATTAATGTTCATTTATATATTTTTGTTGTCACAGCAGAATGGCCATCTCAGGTAGCATTAGGTTCTTGGTGCCCATGGACAAATATTAATATTAAGTATTCACCAGAACTGGATAGTAAATCAGGGACTATTTTTCTAATAGAGAAAACATTTCAGGAAAATAGGTGATAGTTTTGCACCAAAATCCTAGGATTCTTTTACTAGATTTTGTTAAAAGTTTACTTAACTTTGGTACTTACTACAGACAGAGGAACTTGAATTTTCTGAATTATAAGATGAATGTTACAAGATGTCTATAGGCTACCTAATTATCTATCTATCTGTCTGTCTATCTACTATCTAATCACACACACACGTTCAATACATGTATAAGATATATAGGATATGTGTGTGTGTACGCATAGGATATCTACTTCATATTTTCATAAAAGATGAAGCAATATCATAGTAGGCTATTCATAAACTTTATTCCAAAAAGTAAAATGAGCTATCAAGCAATTCTACAGTTACCTGCACAATTTCGGGCCTTTGGCTGGATTTGGTACTTTTTCCAAATCAAGTTTTTGTAGTTAATATAAGCCAACCAGACTTTACCATTATGGGTATCTGTTATTTCCACTGAAATTGTGGATCCCAGTTATATTTCAGCATCTTTTATTTCCATCTCTACCCTACAGAAGAAAAACACCACAGAGATTTTCAAGGATATTGATATGCCTATTACCAATGCATTTTTAATGTCACTGGTATGGTGAAATGGATTCTGAGCATATTGCACATAATACATGTCCTGTAACATTTTTATTTCCCTCAGCCTATAGATTATTTTCATGTAGAATATTTAAAATGTCATAAAATTTGAACTTTATTTACTATAAACCATGTTAAATCCAGCCTTTAATTATCCAACCAAATGCCTGATAATGACAAAATTAACAATTTGGACCAACACATTTACTTCAAACTGCTGGATAAATGGATCTTTATAAAATGTTGGCCTGATAAATATTATTTTTAGTAGTTTTTCTTTAACATGAAAAATAGGTCTGTAGTTCAGTCCATCAAAGTTATAAAACTGTGCTTCATGTTGCTGTATATGTGAGAGGACTTTGCAATTCTTTTCTTGAACTGAAGCATTGAGAAGTGGTAGAGTTGGATCTTACGGAATCCATAGATTCCCTTGCTAGATCACTACTGCAGTCCAAGTTATTGCACAGTCTTATACAACACAAAATTAGTGTTTTTAGATAGAGAAGGAGGGTATCATTTAGCCCATAAAAGAAGTTCAAGGAATTTTAGGAGTACAAGTTTCTAAGTTGTCTGTATCTGCTGAAATATCCCTCTCTAAATCTTAGGGTCCTATTCTTTTCTACTCAGTTTCCTGAAATAACATTAAGCAATTTGGAGACATTTATAAGCTTGCACATTGAACAATCATTACAATTCCCCACTACAATTAGATCTGGGGCCTGATAGTCATGATTTCAATTTTGCTACCTTATATTAGGTATTATTTACAACTTCCTTCCATAGAGGCTTTTTTCTACTTTCATGAGTTAAACATTCAAAGCCCTGAGCTAATCTTTCCTTTACTATCTATGTATTTTCCAACTTAGAAACACTTGTCTCCTTGTGGATCTTTGATTAGCATTATAACAAGCAAGTTTTAAATTTGAACTCACAAAACTTGCCCATAATAAACATGTTAGAATATATTGCAACTGGTGATAATTTGAAGAGTCAAGAACACTGCTACATGAAACGCGTGACCAGTGTTCTATTTTTTCATAAAAATCATCTGTATATCAATTAAGCATGAGAACAACCTCAGAGTCAGACAAGGTCTGAACAGTTAGAAACGTTGTGAAATTTCCCAATCTCTGATAACCAGCCAATAATTAAATATTGACCCTAAAGTCTTCTAGAGTCCAGATAGTCCACATAACACTCAGTTTCAAACATTAGAAGTCCCAGTATTTACATGATGAAAAAATATTTCCTATAAATCTCTATATGTCATTTTGTAATGTCTTCATAATATACTCTATTAGATGACACAGCTGGGCAAATAACCCATACTCACCAAATTGATAGACTTTTTGCTTTCATTGATGTGATCTCAAGCATAAAAAGAATCAAGAACAAAAAATGTCATACAGTGATTATACTTGAGAATCATCTGAGCTGAACTTTAAATTATAGGCTACAACTTGGAAATACATGTATAATAAATTAATTAATTTTTGCAACGATGTTCTTTAAAGCCATTGAAAAATGGGCATTCAAAATATGTTTACATAATTCCCATAATTTTTTCCAAAATTTATTCCGTTCATCTTGCTCACATTTTTATTTAGATATACATCAATCAATAAAATAAAGATAGCCAAAGGTAGGAACTGATTCTGTTTGTCTCCACAATCTTTGTATCTAGCGATCATCTGGGCACTAAGAAGAAACTTGGTAAATACTGTTTGAACTAATCAATAAATAAAAATATTCACATTTACTATAGAAAGAGACTGTCATATCTGATCAAGAAGAGGGAACAAGTAAAAAATAAGAGAAAACTGTGAGGTTATGGTGAGTCATAAATCAAAGTAAGAATTTTAGTAGAGTAAAATAGTATTGAATTCTAGATTGTGTCAATAAAATGACTGAAAAGGTTTTTGCAATCTGATTTGAATACTTTATTTTTTTTAGCTGATTCTGTAATGTTTGCTATTTCAATGAAATGGCAGCAACGGAAAACAAATTACAAAATAGAAAGTAAGGAAAGAAAATAAAATGCATAAAACTAAGTTGTGAATGGAAAAAAAAGGAAATAAGATGAAACTTGAATGACTGTAAGGTCTATGAAACTTAAAGATAAGCAACAAAATCAATACCAACCTGGAGATACAGCATCAAGGTCAAGACCCTGTAAGTTGTAGTATTGTTTTATGTTAAATAATTGATGTTATTTTAAGTGGGATGTATTAACTCAATAAATTATTAAACGTTATAAAAAATCATATTAGTTTTAAACAAATTTTACCAATAAGATAACAGAGACAAGTAGATTATATAATTTTACAATGTCATGTTCATTGGTAGTGATTGAGGAAAAATTTACCATAAACTGTTGGAGCCCAGAGTCAATACTGTTTGAAAATGCATTAGCTATCTCTAATTTAAATGGGAGTTATTATGAAAGGGAAGTTATGGATACAGAAAAAAAGGAGGCATAATAGATAAGTAAGGATCTCCAGAAGATTGTCCTTAATAGAAGTGAAATTCAGCTTAGAAATTCATTCAATAAATACAAAAAATTAGCTGGGCATGGTGACATGCACCTGTAGTCCCAGCTACTGAGGAGGCTGAGGCAGGAGAATTGCTTGAACTTAGGAGGAGGAGGTTGCAGTGAGCTGAGATGGCGCCACTACACTCCAGCCTAAGTGACAGAGTGAGACTGTGTCTCAACAAAAAAAAAAAAAAAAAAAAAAAAAAAAAAAAAAAAAAAAAAAAAAAAAAAAAAAAAAAAAAAAAAAAAAAAAGGGAAGGAAGGAAAGAAAGAAATTCAAGAAATTCATTGGAAGAGGAGGAGTAGAAAAGGAGGATTATACTTGTAATTGAGATTGTGGCATTTAGAAGTAAGCAGCTTGATTTCTTATAAAGATAAGGAAGATTCTTGTCTCAACTTTTCTTCAAATTCTATGCAGATGCTAGTGTTTTAAACTTAAGCTATGCACTACATATGCTCTTACTTATATTAAGAAATGTATTATTCATCTTATCTGTCATTAAATTCTACCTGAAAGTACTAATAAAAAATTTACAACTTTCATCTGTACCCTGCTTCTCTTCTTTACTCTGCAGTGACCTCCTATCTTGTTTTACTATAAATGTGTCAAAGTTTTGTGAATCATTCTATATTCCATCTTCTCCAACAAGGACCATACTCCTTTTTTTTTTTTTTTTTTTTTGCCATATACAGCTATTCTCACATGGTGGTGGGAAATAGTAAATGTGTAAGGAGCCCTACATAGCAATCACATTATTTTAGATTTCCAGGTCCAAATGTAAGAACCAAACATTCATGAAAGTAAACAAGTACTTTTCACATAATCTTGTCTCTTTCTTGCCACATCTTCAAAATATGAATGTAATATCATACTTCCTTTAGTGAAAATCTTGACATTTCTTATTAAAAATTAACACTAAATTTTAATAGCTGTGGCATCTTTTTATCTTTCCAACTACATTATACTGTATGTGTTTTTCTGGCTATAACTGTCGTCCTACCAGTTTGTGGTTGGAAAAGTAAATTAAATATTTGCATGGACCATGAAATGACAAATACCACTACAAGAGAAACCAGAAAGTGGGAGTCTTTATATCTTGCTTTGGAGGTAAGTATTTGGCTAATTATCTACATGTTACTCAAACAGCAGAGATGTGACTTCTGATTCTTTCTCCCATCTCTGGCTAATGAGTAAAATCTGTGTGTCTCTGGCTAATGAGTAAAACCTGTGTGTCTCTGGCTAATGAGTAAAATCTGTGTGTCAATAAGGCAATAAAGTAATTTAAAAATATTCTATGTCTAACTTCTTCAATGTTTTCTAATTTATTTACATTTTTTCATATCACTGTAGTTTGTTCATTTTTATACTATAATATCCCATTACATAAGCATACAATTAATTAAACCAAATTTGTGTATATACTACATAGAAAATTCAAAAAGGTTTCAATATTATGGTTTCTTTACCACAACCAAGTAGCTATAAAAAAAAAAAGACCCACTTAATTTTTTACTTTGTACTATATATGGACTCTTATTCCTCAATGAGAATGAGGAAGAAAAACTCCCTCATTATTATTGAACCAATGAGAAGTCTTTAACATACAAATGTACCAGGGACAACTCATAGACATATTAGTTATTTTGGTACTATCCATGATAATGGTTGTATTAGTCAGGGTTCTTCAGAGTGTTAGAACTAATAGGATATATGTATATGTAAGAGTGTTCATTAATAACAATTGGCTCACACAATCACAAGGTGAAGTGCCATGATGGGACATCTGCAAGCTGGGGAAGAAAGAAGCCAGTAGTGGCTCAGTCCAAGAACAATGCCTCAAACACAGGGAAGCCTAACAGTACAGCTTCCAGCCTGTGACTGAATATCCAAGATAACCTGGCAAACCACCAGTGTAAGTTCAAGAGTACGAAGGCCAAAAAACTGGAAGTCTCATGTCCAAGGGCAAGAGAAACAGTTAGAAGACTCTGGCATAAGAGAAAAATAACAGCTAGAAGACATAGCAAGTCAGCTTATTCCACTTTCTTCCTTCTGCTATGATCTAGCCATGCTGGGAGCTGAGTTGATGGTGCTCACCCACATTGAGGGCGAGTCTTCCTCTCCTAGCCTACTGACTCAAATGTCCGTCTCTCCTGGCAATACCCTCACAGATACATCCAGAAACAGTGCTTTACCAGCTATCTGTGCATGCCATTACCCAAGTGAAAACATATGGTACTTGGTTTTCAGATAATCGCTTCTATTACCAGGTGCAGGCATCCCTGCAAAAGGCATGATCTCATTCCTGTTATGTCTTCACAGTATTCCACAGTGTATATATAACACGTTTTCTTTATCTAGTCTATCACTGAAGGGCATTTGGGTTGATTTCCTTTGCTATTGTGAATTGTGCAGCAGTGAATGTATGTGTGCGTGTATCTTTAAAATACAATCATTTAGATTCTTTGGGTATATACTCAGTAATGGGATTATAACAATATTAACCTTAAATGTAAATGGGATAAAACCCCAATTAATAAACACAGAATGGCAAGCTGGATAAAGAGTCAGGACTCATCAGCATGCTGTATGCAAGAGACCCATTTCACATGCAAAGACACATAGGCTCAAAATGAAGGAATGGAGGAAAATTTACCAAGCAAATTGAAAGAAGAAAAAAAGCAGATCTTGCTATCTTAGTTTCTGATAAAACTGACTTTAAACCAAAAAAGATCAAGAAAGATAAAGAACGTTATTACATAGCAGTAAAGTGTTCAATTCAACAAGAAGAGCTAACTATCCTAAATATATATGCACTCAAAACAGAAGCACACAGACTCATAAAGCAAATTCTTAGAGAGTTACAAAGAGACTTCGACTCCCACACCATAATAGTGGGAGACTTTAACACCCCACTGTCAATATTAGACAGATCAACGAGACAGAAAATTAAAAACGGCATTAGTATTTGAACTCAGCTCTGGATCAAGTGGACTTGACAGATATCTACATAATTCTCCACTCAAAAAACAACTGAATATGCATTCTTCTCAGCACCACGTGGCATTTAGTCTAAAATTGATGACATGATTGGAAGTAAAACACTCCTCAGCAAATGCAAAAGAGCTGAAATCATAACAAGCAGTCTCTCAGACCATAGCACAATAAAATCGGAACTGAAAATTAAGATACTCACTCAAAAACCCCACAACTACAGAAATTGAACGACATGCTCTTGAATGACTCCTGGGCAATAATGAAATTAAGACAGATCAAGAAGCTCTTTCAAACCAATGAGAACAAAAAGACAATGTAGCAGAATCTCTGGGATGCAGCTAAAGCATTGCTAAGAAGGAAATTTAAAGGACTGAATCCCCACATCAAAAAGCTAGAAAGACCTCAAATTGACACAAACATCAGAACTAAAAGAACTAGAGAAGCAAATACAAACAAACCCCAAAGCTAGCAGAAGACAAGAAATAACCAAGATCAGAGTGATGCTGAAGGAGATATATGAAAAACTATTTAAAAAATCAACAAATTCAGGAACTGTTTTTTTTTTTGAAAAAAAAAAAAATCTCTGTCACCCAGGCTGGAGTGCAGTGGTACAATCTCAGCTCACTGCAACCTCTGCTTCCCGGATTCAGGGGATTCTCCTGCCTCAGCCCCCCCGAGTAGCTGGGATTACAGGCCTGCACCACCACGCCCAGCTAGTTTTGTATTTTCAGTAATGCCAGTGTTTCACCATGTTGGTCAGGCTAGTCTCAAACTCCTGACCTCAGGTGATCCACCCACCTCAGCCTCCCAAAGTGCTGGGATTACAGGCATAAGCCACCACGTCTGGCCCCTCTGGAATTTTTTTTTTTTTTTTTTTTGGGGTCTTGCTCTGTCACCAGACTGGAGTGCAGTGGCGCAATCTCGGCTCACTGCAACCTCTGCCTCCTGGGTTCAAGCGATTCTTCTGCTTCAGCCTCCCAAGTAGCTGGTACCACAGGCGCGTGCCACCATGCCCAGCTCATTTTTTTGTATTTTTAGTAGAGATGGGGTTTCACTGTGTTGGCCAGGCTGGTCTTGAACTCCTGACCACAGGTGATCCGCCCGCCTCAACCTCCAAAACTGCTGGGATTACAGGCGTGAGCCACCGCGCCTGGCCCATCTGGAATGTATTTTTAAGTGACAGATGCACCCAGAAGCTGCACAGAAATGGGACTTTATACAGCTGGTGTGTAAGATTCTATGATGTAGCGAAACATTTATATACTTAATTTCACAGGGAAACCGAAATAGCATGTATATGGTACATACGGAGTTTGAAAAATGGGTTCATTCAGACTGGGTGTGGTGTCTCACGCCTGTAATCCCATCACTTTGGGAGGCTGAGGCTGCAGCATTGTTTGAGCTCAGGTGTTTGAGATGAGCCTGGGCCATGGAGTGAGACCCCATCTGTACAAAAAAATTTTTAAAACTAGCCAGGCAGCCAGGCACAGTGACTCACGCCTGTAATCCCAACACTGTCAGAGGTTGAGGCGGGCAGATCACCTGTGGTCAGGAGTTCAAGACCAGCCTGGCCAACATGGTGAAACCCCGTCTCTACAAAAATATAAACATAAGCCAGGTGTGATGGCGGGTGCCTGTATTCCCAGCTACTCCGGAGGCTGAGGTGGGAGAATCACTTGAACCCAGGAGGTAGAGGTTTCAGTGAGCTGAGATCGTGCCATTGCACTCCAGCACTCCAGTCTGGGCAACAAGAGCAAAACTTCAACTCAAAAAAAGAAAGAAA
>NW_016107598.1:3339077-3363879 GCF_001604975.1 Cebus imitator
TAAGATAGAAAGACTGCTATCTAGACTAATAAAGAGGAAAAGAGAGAAGAATCAAATAGACACAATAAAAAATGATATCATCACTGACTCCATGGAATACAAACCACCATCAGAGAATACTATAAATACCTCTAAGCAAATAAACCAGAAAATCTAGAAGTGGATGAATTCCTTGACACATACACCCTCCCAAGACTGAACTGAGAAAAAGTTGAGACCAATAACAAGTTCTAAAGTGGAGGCAGTAATAAATACCCTACCAACCAAAAAAAAAAAATAACCCAGGATTAGATGGATTTACAGATGCCTTATTTTTCTCCATTCTCTGTGGATCAGTTGCTTCCTTGATTAGTCCCAATGCAAGTTACCTGGATGGTTCAGTCGAAGGTACTGTATTTACTTGCTCCACCTGTTTCTCTCCATGAGAGCCATGCATATTAGCTGCTTCTAGTTGACCATCTTGGCTACTTATAATATTTTTCGAGAGTACATCTCATTTGAAGTGATTTTGCTAATACAAGACATACTTCTGAGATGTTGCAGATTTGGTCCCAGACTACTACAATAAAGCAAAACCTGGGATAAAGTGAGTCATGCAATTTGGTTTCGTTTCTCTGGCACATAAAAGTTGCATTTACACAACGCTGCTGTCTATTAATTCTGCAATAGTATTACATTCATAAAAAGTACATGCCTTAATTTAAAAAAACTTTGTTGCTAAAAAATGGTAACACTCATCTGAGCCTTCAGTGAGTTGTAAACTTTTTGCTGGCGGAGAGTCTTGCATCAATGTTGATGGCTGCTAACTCATCAGAGCAGTGGCTGCTAGAAGTTGGCATGGCTGTAGCACTTTCTTAAAAGTAAGAAAACAATGGCATTTGCTACATCCACTAACCCTTCTTTCACAAAGGATTTCTGTTTAGCATGCATTGTTGTTTGACAGCAATTTTCCCATAGTGGTGCTTCTTTCAAAATTGGAATCAATCCTCTGAAAGTCTAATGCTGCTTTATTAAGTAAGTTTAAGTCATATTCTAAATTCCTTGTTGTTATTTCGACAATGTTCAGATAATTTTCACCAGGAGTAGTTCCATCTCAAGAAGCAACTTTCTTTGCTTTTCCTTAAGAAACAACTCCTCATATATTTGTTTTATCACGAGATTGCAGCAATTTAGTTACATCTTCAAGTTCCACTTCTAATTTTAGTTATCGTTCTATTTCCACCATATTTGCAGTTATTTCCTCCACTGAAGACTTTGCTATAGGGCCAGCAGGTTCATATGCCCTCTCTGCAATAATAGACCAATTACACTGAGACATTAGATTTTGCAGCAAAGAAAGAATTTAATAATTGCAGAGCAATGAGCAGGAAAATAGGTGGAAACTCTCAAACTTACCTCCTTAAGGAGTTCTGGGCTAGAGATTTTAAGGGGATAATGGAAGGTGATGGACTGAAAAATTGAGGTCATAGTCATAAATTAGCCAGGAAAAGGGAGATAAAATCATCAGAACTTGGAAATTGCATTCTTTGGTGAGTCAGCTGCTTGTGGGGTCCTTTAGAGCAGCTGGCATCAATGAAGTCCTTCAGATCAGCTGGCATTAGTGAAATCCTTCAGATTATCTGGCATCAGTGAGGTCCTTCAGACCAGCTAAGGCAGTAGTTTCATCAGTATGTTGGACCTGAAGGAATACCTCAAAGAAAAAACAATATTTTAAAATGTTTAAGCTATTATCTATAGAACAGTTAAGATGAACTATAATATTGTTACAGTGTCTGCATAATTCTAAGACAGTAGCCAAAAAACCTATGAGGAAGTGAGACAGAGAGCAAACCAACCTGATGATTGATTAATGCTGAATGTACTGCAGACTTGGTTTGCTTTTGTTTCTTCCCCTCCCTCTATCCTTGATTAATTCAACAGAGTCTATAGGGATAATTTCATCTTGAAACTCTCTAAGTCATACATGATGGTTTTAAAAATCAACATATAAATGTGATATCATAAATGAACCTTTAAAATATTATGCTAAGTAAAATAAGCCAGTCATAAGAGATCACATATTGTATGATTCCATGTATTAAAAAATGTCCAGAATAGGCAAATCCAGAGATAAAAACTCAATTAACAGTTGCCCGGGATAGAACAAATGCAGAAAGTAGGGGTAGGGAGAAAAATGCTAAAGAGTATAGGGTTTGTTTTTAGGAGATAAGAGTTCTCTAAAACTGACTGTTATGGTAGACGCACAGTTCTGTGAATATACTATGAAACATTAAATTTTACACAATTGATAATTATATGAATTATATGTCAACAAATTTACAAAAGTTTTGAATTACATTTAGTTATTTTATCTTTAGTTCTGTGTTAAAGAGACTGCAGGAACATGAACCTCTCACTGCTACTCTTACGCACAATATTCTACAATATATTACATGAGTCAGGTGATGTGTCCATGCAAGATTATTAATATTATATGAATCATAGCACTTAAAAATATAAAAAGGACATTAAACTCACTTGTGTAAGAGGTCATCTACTTTTTATTTGTCTCTTGTCATCCACATGCTCAGACTGTTAATAAAATGTATTTGAAGAGTAAAAGTTACATTTTAACTTTGTGACTGATTTATCCTTGCAAATCACCATGCGAAATGACAGAAAGGAGCAGCAACTAGAAAACAAGCATTGAATTGCATTAGGATGTCTATGAAATGGACTTCAGTTCTTCTGCTGATACAGCTGAGCTGTTACTTTAGCTCTGGGAATTGCGGAAAGGTGCTGGTGTGGCCCACAGAATTCAGCCATTGGATGAATATAAAGACTATCCTGTATGAGCTTGTTCAGAGAGGTCATGAAGTGACTGTATTGGCATATTCACCTTCTTTTCTTTTTGATTCCAACAATTCATCCACTCTTAAATTTGAAGTTTGTTCTACATCTTCAGCTGAAACTGAGTTTGTGGATAACGTTATACATCTGGTTGAGAGACAGTCAGAAATTCCAAAAGATACATTTTGGTCATATTTTTCAAAATTACAAGAAATGACGTGGGCATATGGTGACCTAATTATAACGTTTTGTAAAGATGCAGTTTCAAATAAGAAACTTATGACAAAACTACAGGAGTCAAGATTTGATGTTGTTCTTGCAGATGCCATTTCCCCCTGTGGTGAGCTGCTGGCAGAGCTTCTTAAAATACCTTTTGTGTACAGCCTCCGCTTCTCTCCTGGCTACATACTTGAAAAATACTGTGGAGGATTTTTGTTGCCTCCTTCCTATGCACCTGTTGTTATGTCAGAATTAAGTGATCAAATGACTTTCATGGAGAGGGTAAAAAATATGATCTATGTGCTTTATTTCCGATTTTGGTTCCAACTATTTGATATGAAGAAGTGGGACCAGCTTTACAGTGAAGTTCTAGGTAAGTAATTTTTTCAATTCGTAGCATGAAGATCTAACCTTCTTGTGCCCTTTGAAGCTGAACTTGTATAAAGCCATAAAGTCAGGGTAGTGGGGTTTTTTTGTAAGTGAATTTATTGTATGAAAGTATAAGATGATCTATCAAACTCACAGAGGCTATAGAAAAGGTAAATTATAGGATCAGTTAAAACCCTGTGGCCATCACATTCCAGTGAGTCATAAATCTGTAAATTAGTGGACCTTAGATATCTGTAATCAATCACACATCTATTTTATTATACATTTGTTTCATCTTAAAGTCAAATCCATCAAGAAGCATCTTGCTGAATGCATACTGGTAGATTGAGTAGTTACACATTTTTCTAGAACTATCTATGTATCATTACAGAAGTTGTTTTTTTCTTGTATACCTCAGTCTCCTTGTTTAGTAATTACAATGTATACCCATGTTACCAGAAGATTTTCTCTACAGTTGAGAGAAATGTCTTCATTTCAGAATAAAAGAAAAAATACAAGTAATTTGAAGTTTCTAATATTTCTATACTCCTTCACTAAAGGATGAGAAACCATTTATTTTAAGGCCAATCATCTTGTTGAAGTGCGAACGTTAAGTTATAACTGTATAGTTTTTAAAATTATGTCTATTTAAAAATATGAGCTAAATTAAGGTTGAACACAAATTTCTATTTTAATAATTTCTCAACGTTTTCTAGCTACCATTTGCAAACATATTTACTTAAAAATGAATATTATTAAGATCTTAGCATGAATCAAAAGTAGTAGTAGGTACAAGGATTTCAGCCATAATTTCAAAATAATCAACAGTTCATTTGAAGAACCAAAGATGAAAGAACTAAATTAATGAATTATGGAAATTAGACTCTTCCTTAGAAAATTTTTTTATAGGTAGAATTAATTAATCATGGCTCAAAGAGTGGTTTTTATGTATATCTGATACTACTGAAGGTTTAACAAATAAAACAGAGATTAATTCTCTATGGCTTGTTTGTGATTGTGAATATATTGATGTGATATAAAGGATGTAGTTTTTCTCATGATTCTCTTATCACTTTGCCTTTCTTATAAATACACATGGAAAAAATATATAATACATGAAAATTAAATTATGCCTGTATATGTATATATTTTTCAAAGCACAAATACTTCACCTACATTCTTCTAACTTCTTTCAGAAAATTACCTAGTGTAATTATCTTGTGTCATCTGCATTTTCTTTTCTTTTTTCCCCATTAGGAAGACCCACTACCTTATTTGAGATAATGGGAAAAGCTGAAATATGGCTTATTCGAAACTACTGGGATTTTCAATTTCCTCATCCACACTTACCAAATGTTGAGTTCGTTGGAGGACTCCACTGCAAACCTGCCAAACCCCTACCTAAGGTAAACTAAACCCCTACCTAAGGTAAACTATTACTGTTTATTTTGTTTGCTTTGAATGTTCAGTATGAATGGTTCTACATTCATTCAGAGTGTTTGACTTACACTGGCAGAAAGATAGGAAGTGGGAAATGTAAAGCAGATACTGATTAAAAACTCACGTACATGCACATGTTGATACAATCACAAGTTTGTGAATTTCACCATTATTACAGCTAAAGAGGGATACTAAGGAGACTTTGAAAATAGGGTTGGTAATTTAAAGCTTTGATTATGCAACATATAAGAAGGTACTAGCCATTCATTGAAAGAATATTTATAAACAGATTGGCACACACAACAGGTAAGTGTGCAGAACACAGTTTCTGCCCCAACACACCTTACATTCTACTTTGAAAGACAGAATATATGCAAGTAATAAAAACTATTATCTCCAGGGAAAAAATGATGCTAAGGGAGCATCAATGTAGATAATAGAAAGTATCCTGAAGTCACTGATATTAACAGTTAAGATGAGAGCTGAACAATATGCAGGAATAGGTGAAAGAATGAGGGAGAGAAAAACACAAAAGGAAAAGCAGGTGAAGTGGTCAGGACAGTTCTCAAGACTCAAAGTTTAGTTTGCAAGGGAGATACTGAGTAAGAATCAGATGATGCTGACATGCAAGATAAGAATCAGATACTCTTTAGAAACTGAAATTTATTAAGCACATTTAGGAACTACTAAAAAGAGTTAAGGCAAAAAAAATATGTGACTGTATTATATTTTTAAAAATCCAAGATGTTCAATGGATTAAATTGCATTAGGGCCAGACTGGAAAGAGCCAACCATTTGGGAAATTTTGTGTGAATTCAGGTAGCAGATGATGGAAAAGTGGATTAGAAAGGAGATAGAAATAACTATGCCTACTTTTACAGTAATGCTACTAACTTCGTATTGTGTTGCATGGAAAAAAGTTAATACAAATAAACCACTTAAAATGTCTCCGGCTTATAGTGATTCTGAAATATTAATTTTGCAATTGTGCTTATTTTTGTTATTACTAATACTACAAATTACTTAACATGTGTAAGTCACTTGAAATATCATTCCTCATTTAATAGAAACTAATTATTCAGCATTTCAAGATTACATTCTCTAACAAAGTCCTACCTGCCTTCTGTATGGCAGACACCCTTTGGACTTGTTTAAAAGAAGACATATCAGTTTTGACAGAAAGATGAGCAAGCTAAAATTCTAAAATTCAACCATAAGTGATAAGGATCTTCACCAGTATTCTAACTTGTAAGAAAATAATTCCTTAACAATAGGAATGTGTGATCCTATATTTGCAGCCACACCCAATGTTCACTTGATTTGACTCAAGCATTTAAATCATTCTGCATTGAGATCCCAGAGGTTTACCTCTTAGCATAAACATACCCTATTAGAGCAGGAGTTTTCTGCCTTAAGATGAGCAACTCAGTAAAGGTTCCTGGGATAACTTGTGTCTCAACATCATAACTGCCTAACAAAGAAGCACAGAAAAAAATGAGCAATGCTTGTATAATAAATACCAAATAATTTCTACCACTTACATCTGAATAGTGTCCTTAGTTTACAATAACAAAGTAATTCTGTCATCATTTAACCTTATATTCTTTATGAAGGAACATAAGAACCTTACATATTTTAAATTGATGTCACACTTCTAAGAAATAGGTAGAAAGTAAGCATTCTTTATTACATTATTATATAATCTCTTACGAGGTCATTTTTGTCTACCTCCTTATTAGCAGCAACATGAAGCTAGTATTTTATTCCATGGTTAAAATTCAATATTTATGTTGAATGCAAATTGTATGGGCTCTATATGGTAACTTTCTAAAGAGACAAAAGCTGAGGTGAGACTAATGAAAATTCTGTGCCATCCTACCCTACTCTTGAAAGGTTTCACCACTCACATTAAGGGAAAGTGATAGTGCCAGTAGGAGTGGGAAGAGAGTAGGAGGTGTAGAAGGACAAGGAAAAGGATGACTAGTAGTACAATAGCAATAATTACTAATACTAGCTGTTGTTATTAACTTGCAGAAAGCTTCGAATGCCAGTCTATGGTTGGGAAACCCACTCTCTAATTGTTTATTATGTAAAATAATTGTAAACCCAAGTTGCTTTCTAGTCAATTATAGATTCTCAGATAATTTATGTATATTATAAGAGAAATGGACACTTGGCCAACGTATCAAGTGTTAAAAATGTATATAGCCATTGGTTTTCTAATATATTCACATGAAATCGTACAGGTAAAAAAAAGAAATCAAGATGTACATTTTAATATTTATGGAAAATATTCATAAAATAAACACTGGAAGTAATCAAACATCTTAAATGAAGGAATAATTAAAAACTTACACTAGATGCATACTATAGCATTACAATAATTTTATCAATAAAATATTCAAAACAGTTAGCTATACTACAAGTAAAGTGAGGTAGAAAATCATAAATATTACAAGATGATACATTTCTTGTAGGAGGAAAAGGTACATTCAATAAGAATAAAATTGTCTAAATAAATGTCACAAGTGTACATTGAACTATCAAAATAGAACAAAAGCCATGATGAAATCATACAGAGTTTACTATGGTAACATCTCTAGACAGATATTTTAGAAAAAAAATTATTTTCATTTTAAAACTTTTAATACTTTTATAAATTTCTTACATAAATAGTGTATTTTTTTAAAGTTGTCACAGAAGGAGAAACAACCACATCAATAATGAATCTGTAAACAGAGATTATATTACTTTAACACCGAGTGGATGAAGAAGGCTCTAGGAATCAAGTCACTGAGACAAAACACTGAACAAAATTTATATTTAATGCGGGTACAGGTAATTGCAATCACACAAAATACCTGGATATCCCATGTATTACCTGGAATAGTAGTACAATGACTCTCACTTCATTAACACTGATGTCTTAAGATTAAAAATCATATTTTTAAAAATAGCCATATATGATCTGTAAAGTAAACATTTGGAATTGTTTTATTTTGTAAAGAACACTTAAGAAAAAGTTTTACCGCAATGATTATATCTGAAAGTATTATTTAAATCAAAAAATTGGTGTAGATTGAGGAACACAAGTCAGAATGATTCTCAGTAAATTCCAGCCAAGTACATCTTCCACCAAAATTTTTATGTAGTGTGAGTAAGCTACTCAAGAGGGTGACCAAATGTCTTCTGCAGAAAGGCCTGGTAGCCACCTCCATTGCAGTGCAAGTGCTGCTGCCAAATGATGAGGAGAGCTCCTCACATGCAGTTATAAATAGTGCATAAATTTAGCAGTGTGATTTCAGGGAAAAGTTGTTCCACTTAAACAGTAACATGAAACATGATCATTCAACTATATAACTGTCCAATTTTGTATTATATATACTGTACAAATCTGTATTATGAATGAGACTCTTAAAATTAATTCATGGAAATTCCAAACCACAATACCAGACTCCAGTGTTTCTTAACCACCACCTTTTACAGTTATCATTTTTTTCTTTTTTGAAAAAAGCCTAGAAAACTCTGACAAACTTTAAATGAAGTGTAAAGGGTTATAGAGTAAGATAAATGTAGATATAAAATAATCCCAGCTGTGAGTAACTGTTCCTCAGTACTCATAGTCAGGGGAGTCAACCACTAATGACTTCAAACTAAAATAATTCTGTAGAAAACCTGACTAAAATAAACATGTCTGATTTAGTAGAACAACAATATAGCATTAAAGATGAGTGGTGCCACTTTCCAAGAACCTATGTTAGTAATTACAATATTACAAGTGAAGAATTTGGGTATAATGTTTTCTAATACTATCTCCCCAAATATGATGTAATAGCACTATTTCATTTCTCCCTTTCACACATGCACACGTATACATACATACACACATATATTTACACAAATACCCTTAACAGAGGCAACCTATCTCATAGTATACATCTTGCAAAAAATCAGAGTAATTGAATCAGTTAAAAAAACATCGTTTACTCCAATAATTCCTGATAATACTTCATTTTCTCTCTTTAGTTTTTGTACCATTTAGTCCACATGTACTGATACTCTATTATGATAGAACACATTCTTTTTTTTCCACAGGAAATGGAAGACTTTGTACAGAGCTCTGGAGAAAATGGTGTTGTGGTGTTTTCTCTGGGGTCAATGATCAGCAACATGACAGAAGAAAGGGCCAATGTAATTGCATCAGCCCTTGCCAAGGTCCCACAAAAGGTTAGATAAAGTGTCTTAATAGTGTCAAAAATTACTGAAAGGGGCTGCTAAAGCTTGTAAAGGATCCAATTATAGAAATTTTCTGCCTATAAATTCAGCTGCTGGGAAAGCACTAATTATCTCAGATATTAGTTCAAAATCAAATATATATATATATATATATATGTATATATATATATACACACACACACACACACAAGATCTAAAATAACACGGGATGTTTTTCATTGATAATAAACTTAGTATTATTATTGTGATCAGAAATAAATAAAATTAAGGGTTGTAGGTAAAGTTTGGGTATTATCATGATATTGGGTTCAAGTAAGAGCTATCATCAAATTCTGCCTGTCATTTGATCCTTTTGCTTAAAGATTCCTGAGGGAGCTGTACACACTACAGATGTTAGAAAAAGTTATATGTGAGTAACTTCACTAGCACAATAATAGCAGATATTTCAAAAAGTCTGACATGTATCATGCAGTTTAGACTTGCCAAGTTATCCAGCCTCATTTACTTCCTGGTCATTTTAGGATAGGCCTATTCGAGTGATGTTCAGGGTACTATCAGAGAAAGGACGGCCTAGGCTGACTGACAACTAGTCTAAGAACCCACTCAGCCAGGTAGATTTAGAGAAAGAGAAAAAGCAACCTACCTTGCTGGGCTGGGCCCAGCCAATGTCCGAAGTAGGAAGATGAAAGAGAAAGGGTAGAGATGGATCCTGCTCTGAGGATGGACCCTGTGCGGTATAAAGTGTGAGGACTCTGCACTAACTATCAGATTAACAACTCCTCCCAAAGGAGGCAGCAGTTGGAAATACAGGAAGGAGCCAAACAAAAGGAAGCCAGGCAAATTGTCACTTGAAATTTTTCTTGGATGTAGTGCTTGATAATTTGTAATTTCAAATAAGTTATACATGCTACCTTTGCAGCATTGACTCCTTCCAAGTAGTTTATTTTAGAGACTTGCATTTTTGTCAAAGGACATCAAACTCTATTAAAATAACTTACAGACAAGTAGATATATGTGAACCACTTCCCATATTACTGAAAAAAATTTAGTATTATATTTGATAGATGAAAAATAATATAAAATACATAAAAAATAATCATGTAGGTCATTAGTAAATTGTTATTGCTTTGTCACACTAGAATTATGACTATCTAAAATTTTTAATGCATATAATTATTAATTTTTTAATCTTTTAAAATTGAATTAAATTTTATTTTTTAACTTTTAATTGCAGGGATACATGTGGAGGTTTGTTACATAGGTAAACTTAGGTCTTGGGGGTTTGTTGTACAGACTGTTTCATCACACAGGTATTAAGACTAGTACCCATTAGTCTTTTTTCCTGATCCTTTCTCTTCTCCCAACCTCTACCCTCCAATAAGCCCCAGTTTATATTGTTACTCTCTATAAGTTCAGGTGTTCTCATCTTTTAGCTTCCACTTATAAGTGGACATGTGGTATTTGGATTTCTGTTCCTGGTTCATTTGCTAAGGATAATGGCCTGCAGATCCATTTATATTCCTGCAAATGACATGATCTTGTTCTTTTTTTATGGCTGTATAATATTCCATGGTGCATATTTGCCAGATTTTCTTTATCTAATCCATCATTAATGAGTATTTAGGTTGATTTCATGTCTTTGCTAGGGTGAATAGTGCTGTATGAACATATGTTTGCATGTTCTAATTTATAGTCCTTTGGATATGTACCCAGTAATGGGATTGCTGGGTCAAATGGTATTTCTGCCTCTAGGTTTTTGAGGAATCACCACAATGGTTGAACTAACTTATACTCCTTCCAACAGAGTATAAGCATTTCTTTTTCTATACAACCTCACCGGCATCTGTTATTTTTTTGAGTTTTTAATAATGGCCATTCTGACTGGTGTGAGATGGCATCTCTTTGTGGTTTTGATCAGTAATGTTAAACTTGTTTTCATATTGTGGTGTGCCACACATAGGTTTTCTTTTGGGAAGTGTAACAAGTTTTTTAATACTTGAACTTTTCATTGAAAAATCATGATTTCCCTATATACCTAATTATAAAAATTAAAAAAATGAAATGTGAGTATCCTATTTACATCAGCATGAGTAGTTCTTGTTACTTAACATCCCTTGTTCTCATTGTTAGTCTCTTTAGAGTGCTAACATTCTGTAACTTTGGAGTTCCACTCATGGAATAAAATATTTTCTTTAATGTAACAGGTTCTGTGGAGATTTGATGGGAATAAACCAGATACTTTAGGACATAATACTCGGCTGTACAAGTGGATACCCCAGAATGACCTTCTTGGTAAGTCTCCGGAGAACAAATACTTAATATATTCATAACAGATAATTAGAATGTTAATGGCGCATCACGAAAGAAGCTTGTCGAACATTTGTTATGGAAAAACTTAAAAATAAAATAAAATAAAATGAAACTTCTTTATGTTTTTCAGTCCAGGGAGAAAAGAATAAACTAAATTGTTGGCATTTTGTGATATGCACTCACATTCTTTATGATCACAATCAGAGTATCTTTATTTCAGGTGTTATTACCTCTTACAGAATTTTTCTGGCACTTCCTGGGTTGTCTTCCTTTCTCCTATTTCTACAACTTTACGCCTGTTCTTTCCTCTCCTTCAGGGATATTTCAAGTGCCACTAAAAATAACCTTCTGCTATCACCAGGGACACTGCACTTTCTGTAGGATTAAATCCCTAACCTTAATCATACAGTGATGACACATTTTATAATGAAGTATGACCTGTCCTTCCTCGATTCTAGCACCATCACTGCACTGCCTGCTGCCTTGCACACCGCACATACCATACTCCATGACTGCACTTAAAAGAACACATTCTGGCTGGTCATGGTGGTTCACGACTGTAATCCTAGCACTTTGGGAGGAAAACGTGGGCAGATTGCCTGAGCTCAGGAGTTCGAGACCAGTCTGGGCAACATGGTGAAACCTCGTCTCCACTAAAATACAAAAAATTAGCCAGGTGTGCTGTTGCACCTGTAGTCCCAGCTACTCAGGAGGCTGAGGTAGGAGAATTGCTTGAACCCTGGAGGAGGAGGTTGCAGTGAGCCGAGATTGCGCTACTGCACTCCAGCCTGGGCAACAGAGCAAGACTTTGTCTCCATAAAAAATAATATTAATTAATTAATTAATTAATAACACAGTCTTACATATCCCTTTTCTTTGTTTTTATCTTTTTGGCACATTTTATGCCTCTTATTTAAATTGCACTTTTTCATTAGTCCAACTGGTAATCTTGTATTAATTTTTTTTTTTTTTTGAGACAGATCTTGCTCTGTCACCAGGCTGGAATGCAGTGGTATGATATCGGCTCACTGAAACCTCCTCAGCCTCCTGATTAGCTAGGACTACAGGCACACGCCACCACACCCAGCTAAATTTTGTATTTTTAGTAGAGAACAGATTTCACCATGTTGGCCAGGGATGGTCTTGATCTCTGGACCTCCTGACACACCCTCCTCAGCCTCCCAAAGTGCCGGAATTACAGGCATGAGCCACCTCACTCAGCTTAATTTTTTTAGCCTGAAGTTGCACACACCATATAACCTTCACTTACATCGCCAGGAGAAGTAGGTGCTCAATTTCAATTTAGTTCAGTGTGTTATATAGAAAACACTGTCACTTTCAGAGCCTTCCATTGTGCATTTCTCATTTTAGTCCTATGAATAATTTTGCTAAAATTCATTCAATCCTAGGTCATCCAAAAACTAAAGCTTTTGTAACTCATGGTGGAGCCAATGGCATCTACGAGGCGATCTACCATGGCATACCTATGGTGGGCATTCCATTGTTTGCCGATCAACCTGATAACATTGCTCACATGAAGGTCAAGGGTGTAGCCGTTAGATTGGACTTCAACACAATGTCGAGTACAGACTTGCTGAATGCAGTGAAGACTGTAATTAATGATCCTATGTGAGTATAACTTTTTTTTTAACTAGGTGGTATTTATAGATAGGTTCTCTTGTCAATAGTGAGTATGACTTTTATCTTTTCTATAAGAGACTGATTTTGAAATAATTTAAACGATGTAACCAATCTGAAATCTGCTTTTATTTTTGAATGGTTATTTTAAAATTATATTTGAACCACATACATTTAATGAATAACGAATTATTAAAATACTTTTCAACACAAAAATAATTTTAAGGTGATATAGATAATAAAAATGCATTTTAAAATAAATTTGACAGAATCCACAGTAGAAAGGAAAGATAAATTTGATGAAATATAATAAAATATTTTAATTCAATGTCTAAAATGTCTCAAAGTATGTATGTTTTCTTACTGAAAAATCTATTATTATCATTATTGTAACAGGCTTGATAATTAAATTTAATTTCCATAGCATAAATCCCTCCTATTTAAAGTATAAAATCCAAATGTATTTATGCTTACAGTCTTGAAGCCATCACCATTATATAATTTTAGAACATTTTAAACCACATTAAGTAAATTGTAATGGCATAGAAGTCACTTCCCATGACCCCTTAGCTCTAGGCTAATGCCAATTTGCTTTCCTTTTCTATAGATTATTCTCTCTATATATTTCATATAAATTGAATCATACAATTTATGATGTTGTATAAATGACTTCTTTCACCTAGCACAATTTTTGTCATTTTTTATGGTTTTTAGTTTTATTTACTTTGTGTGTATTAATATTTCATTTATTTTTATAGCAGTGTATTTTATAATATGGATGTGCCTTATTTTATTTGTCTCTTTTTAGCTCATTAGCCCTTTAATTGTTTCCAGTTGTGGTTATTTGGAACTTTTTTTTTGCATGGACATGATTTAATTTCTTTTGGGTAGATACTAGAAGTGGAATTCCTGGCCCCTATAGGAACTGTATGTTAATGAAGATTTGCCAAACTGTTTTCCAAATGCTTGTTCCATTTGTCATTACCACCATCAGTACAGGAGGGTTCCAATTCCTTCACACTGTTGCCAATGCCTGTAATTATTTGTCTTTTTATTACACCATTCTTGGTGGGTGTGAAATGATCTCTCATTGTTGCCTTGGATTGTATTTTCATTATGCCAGAGCTGTTGAGAATCTTTATATGTGCTTACTGACCATGCATATATCTTCTCTAGAAAAATGTCTATTCCAATCCTTGGAACATTTTTAAACTTTGTGACTTGTTTTATTATTGAGTTTTATGTAAGAACTATTTATATATAATAGATACAATCCCATATCACATATATAATTTTTAAATATTTTGTCTCATTCTTGTTGAACTAATTTTTTACTTTTTGATGATGGTCTTTGAAGCACAAAAATTATATTTTAATAAGTAAAATTTTTGATAGTTGATTTATTCATACTCCAAAGAAAACAATGTGCAAAATGCCTTGCCCAATCTAGCTATTATCAATTCAGCATTTATAACTACTATTAATAATGTTTTTATATAAGAAAGGTTACACCTAAAGGAATACTTTAAAAGTACTTTATCACAAATAATATAGAAGGATAATGAATGATAAAAGTACCTTTAAAGACTGCAGGAAATAATTGTGAAAGAAACATAAAACAGGTTGAAAAAATAGAAAATAAATATAAAAAAAGGTGGTAGATTTAAATGTGAATATACAAATACTTTCATTAAATCTAAACAGACTTGAAAAATAAGACCAAATAATGAGTAAGAACATAAAACATTTGAAGAACACAATTAACAATTGTCACATTGTAATGTAACACACACACACATATATAATACACACATATGTATTTTGTATATCAACCAGAAGATACATTATTCTAAAACATGTTGAATAGTTAATAATTATTTGAATTTACATGTGGTAGGTCATAAATCAAGACTCAGTGTACATGAAAACATTCAATATCATAAAGAAAACATGATCCAGCCCTAGTGGATGTGAGAAATTATAAAAATGATAACTAAAACATCTTTAAATTTTGAATATTAAATACAGTTAAAAAGTTTTTTAAATAAAAAAGTAAATCATAATTATGCATGCACTTTTATCTCAGCAGTTCCACTTTTATCTCAGTAATTCCAAACTCACACCCAACAGATATGTATAAATGTACAAACCCATTGCTATATACAAGAATGTTTATACAAAATTATTAATAGTTTCCAAAAATTGTTGGCAACCCAAATATCTATTGATCATAAAATGAAAAGCTAATCTGTGGTATTATCAATTAATGAAATGTTACACAGCAACAGAATTAAACCAACAACTGCTACATTTTAAAAAAAGACACTTTGGGAGGCTGAGGCAGGCGGATCACAAGGTGAGGAGTTTGAGACCAGCCTGACCAAAATGGTGAACCCTTTTCTCTACTAAAAATACAAAGTTTAGCTGGGCATGGTGGTGCACACTTGCAATCCCAGCTATTCAGCAGGAGAATTGTTTGAACCCAGGATGCAGAGGTTGCAGTGAGCTGAGAGTACATCACTGCACTTCAGCCTGGGTGGCAGAGGGAGGCTCCATCTCAAAAAAAAAAAAAAAAAAAAAAAAAAGACACAAATGAGTATTTGTTATATAATTTAATTATACAAGCAAACAAAGCTAAAGTATGATATTCGAAATCAGGTTAATATTTAATTGGAGGACAAAAGTAAGTGACTAAAATGGTCCAGGAAAAGAGAGTTCTTCTAAGTAGATTCTGATGTCCTCTATCATGATCTGAGAAATAGGTAAACTGGTATCTTCACTTCAGGATAATGTTCAAGATGATGACACCTTTTTGAGCTATGTGTATGCACATTTATTTTATGTATTTTGTAGTTGAATGTGTATTTTAGAAAACTTGTAATGCATTTTAAAATTCTAGACATCAAATAATTTCAAAATAAGCACAAAAATATAGAGGAAATCCTAGGGGTTCTATCATAGTGTGGCCAGAAAAAACCTCTCTTAGGAATAATATTTAAAGGGTTGCCTCCCAAGAGATAGAAGTATCACTTGTGTTGTTGCAATAAAGAATACTCCAAGAGTGGGAATAGGAGACAAAATGCTTAAAGTGCTAAGATGAAAACATCTTTGGGAGCTTAAAGAAAAATATAAGGCCAATGTCCCTAGCAGACCCGGTATGCATGGGAAAAGTGTTTGGTGAAAAGCTTGCCAGTATCTGATAATTCAGGGTCCTGAGGACCAAATAACAGAGTTGGATTTTATTCGTAATATGATAAAAAGCCAAGAAAAGTCTTCCAGTGGAGTATCATAATCTGACTTTTATTTCAAGAAAATCATTCTGGCTACTGGGCGGGAAACTGTAGGACACAAAAGACTGGAATAGAAGCAGAGCAAGTGGCTTTGAGGCGTTTCACCCACGTGGCACAATTCCTTTTTAGAAACCTGACGATGGTAATTATGAAATTGTATTTTAACTATATACTGTTCAGTACTTAAAATGGCTCAAGATGTTGAGCATGATTTTATATGTCTGTTTGAGAACTAAAGGAGTGTAATTGAATTTTTCATAACATAAAGGAAAATAATTAAGGGATGGGTACCTTTTCTTCATAATGTGATTATTTTACATTGCAGCCTCTACCAAAGCATCTCATATACCCCATAAATATGTACACCTACTATGTATCCACAAAAACTAAAAATTAAAAAAATAAAATAATAAAATTGTTCATAATATGTTCTCTGCCTCAAATAATTAACCTTCTCACCCGACCTTCCATTTTTACATTAAAAATATTTGTCAATGATGAAATTCCAATTTAAAAGTCAAACTTTCTGTGATGACTCCAATTAAAATACACAAGCTCTATGTCAACTCTATGACATTTACTTTGAATCATGTGACACTTTAAAAGACTTTCATGGACTTGATAAGCTCAGGCAAATTAACTTGCATTCAATGTTGATATTGTTATGTTTATCATTCAGATATAAAGACAATGCTATGAAATTATCAAGAATTCATCATGATCAACCGGTGAAGCCCCTGGATAGAGCAGTCTTCTGGATTGAATTCATCATGCGCCACAAAGGAGCCAAGCACCTTCGGGTTGCAGCCCACAATCTCACCTGGTTCCAGTACCACTCTTTGGATGTGATTGGGTTCCTGCTGGCCTGTGTGACAACTGTGATATTCATCATCACAAAATGTCTGTTTTGTGTCTGGAAGTTTGTTAGAACAGAAGAGAAGGGAAAAAAAGATTAATTATGTCTGAGGCTGTAAGCTGGGAAACTTAATAAATGAGACTCCAGTTTATTACAGAAAGAAGAGATTGTGATGCAAGATTCCTTTCTTCCTGTGACAAAACACCTTTCAAAACTTACCGTATCAAGCCAAAATTTGTTTTTCAAAGATTTAGTACCTGTTTAACAGGTGCTAAAACAGGAGGAAAACACTAGGGAAAACAAAAATGATATAAAGCCATATGAGCTTATATTGAAATTTATTGTTCTAATTCACAGGTTACATGAAAAAAGTTTATTGAGCTTAACTACATTTCACATATTGTAATGGAAACAAGAACATTAAGAATTCCACTGACAGTATCAATTTCGTTTTGCAAATAGTGAAAATACTTTGAATTCATTTCATGCAGAATTGTGTTTTAATTGTTGCTGAGGAAACTATTAAATAATTAAGTTGTATTAAAAAATCTCTCTTCCTCTTGATATTTTGAAGTGAGTAGTGCTGCTTGGCTTTTATTGTGCATCCAGCTTTAGCATCACATTTTTTCCTAAAAGGTATGGTACAATGCTTCCCATATTAGAGCTTAGGTCATTGCCTAGTGGAAAGTATGTGGAATTAGAAATATAACAACTCCTACCTGCTCTCTACTACAAAATGAACTAATTTTACAATGTGTTTGGTTTTTTGAGCCAATTCTATTTTTCTGGTTATTTAAAAATATTCGTCTGTTTCATTTTATTCTCTTTTTTTATTATTTCAATTGTTTTTAGGCGACAGTTGTCTTTTGATTACATGGATGAGCTTTTTAGTGGTGCTTTTTGAGGTTTTGGTGCACCCATTACGTGAGCAATCTATATTGTACCCAGTGTGTAGTGTTTTATCCCTCACTCCCCTCCTACCCTTCCCTCTGAGTTCTGAGAGTCTGTTATACAATTATGCCTTTGAGTCCTAATGGCTTAGGTCCCATTTATAAGTGATAACATATGTTGTTTGGTTTTCTGCTGCTGAATTACTTCACTTAGAATAATGGTCTCCAGCTCCACCCAGGTTTCTGTAATACCATTATTTTGTCCCGTTTTATGGCTGAGTAGTATTCTATGGTGAGCGTGTGTGTGCGTGTATATATATATATGTGTATGTGTTTGTGTGTGTGTGTGTGTGTGTGTGTTTATTTTACAGTGGGTGGATAAAGAATAGGTGATATATATGTATAATAGGAATATACATTAAGAATAGGTGATATGTGTGTGTGTGTGTGTATATATATATATATATATCCACATAGATCACCTATTCTTTATCCATCCATAGGTGGATATATATATATATATATCACCTATGGATGGATAAAGAATAGGTGATACATATATATATATATATATATATACATATATATATATATATAAAATATATATCCACCCATTGGTTGATGGGAATTTACCCTGGTTCCATATTTTTGCAATTGTGAATTGTGCTGCTATAAACATATGTGTGTATGGGTCTTTTTATGTAATAACTTATTTTCTTCTGAATAGTTGCCCAGCATTGGAATTGCTGGATCAAATGGCAGTTCTACTTTTAGTTATTTCAGGAATCTCTGTATTATTTACCATAGTGGTTGTACCAGTTTGCATTCCCACCGGCAGTGTAAATGTGTTCCCTTATTACCACCATGCCAACATCTATTATTTTGAAAGTTTTAAATTATGGCCATTCTTACAGAAGCAAAATAATATTGCATTGTGATTTTGATTTGCATTTCAATGATCATTAGTGATATTGAGCACTTTTTCACGTCTTTTGGCCATTTGTACATCTTCTTTTGAAAATTGTCTATTCATGCTTTTAGCCCACTTTTTGAGGAATTATTTCTTTTTCTTTTGCTGATTTGTTTAAGCTTTTTGTTGATTGCAGATATTAGTGTTTTGTGGGATGTGTAGTTTGTGAAGATTTTCTCCCACTCTGTGATTTGTCTGTTTACTTTGCTGATGATGATTATTATTTTTATTTTCTGCTGTTCAGAAGCTTTTTAGTGTAATTAAGTTCCACCTATTTATCTTTGTTTTTGCTGCCTTTGTTTTGGAGTTCTTGGTCATTAAGTCTTTTTCTAAGCCAATGCCTAGAAAACTTTTTCTTATGTTATGTTCTATAATTTTTATGCTTCCAGGTCTTGGATTTAATTATTTGATCCATCTTGAGTTGATTTTTGTATAAGGTGAGAGATGAGTATCCAGTTTCATTCTTCTACATGTGGCTTCTCAATTATCCCAGCACCATTTGTTGAATAGGATGTCTTTTCCCCACTTTATGTTTTTATTTACTTTGTCAAAGACTAGTTGGCTATATGTATTTGGCTTTATTTCTGGATTTTTCTATTCTGTTTTGTTGGTCAACATGCCTGTTTTTATACCATTACCATGCTGTTTTGTTAACTATAGCCTTGTAGCATAGTTTGGAGTTGGGTGATGTGACACCTCCAGAATTTTTTTTTATTTCTTTTTTTTTCCCCTTAGTCTTGATTTGGTTATGTGGACATCAAAGCTGAGAATCAAATCAAGAACCCAACCCCTATTACAACATCTGCAATAATAATAATAATTAAATAAAATACTTAGAAATATACCTAACCAAGATAGTGAAAGTTCTCTACAAAGAAGGCCACACAACTCTTCTGAAATAAATCATAGATAATGCAAACAAATGGAAACACATCCCATGCTCACTGGTGGCTTGAATCAATATTGTGAAAATGACCATACTGCCAAAAGCAATCTATAAATTCAATGCAATTTCCATAAAAATATCATCATTATTATTCACAGAACTAAAAAAAAAAAATCAACATTCTAAATTTCATATGGTTTCTATTCTCATTTTTGACATTTAATGACAAATATAAGTTCCTAATTTTGGGATTTGATAATATAGGAATTTAATTCTAAAGGGACTTCATATATTTTTAATCTTGCTAACCATACACATACATAGACATGTCCATTATTTTCAAAACAAGACACAGCATCACTTAGTTGCTTAATATATATGTGGTGAAATTCAATGTGTTTATTGAAGACAGTTTGAAATAATAATGATTATTCCACATATTATACTTCAAATGATCATGTCTAATTTTTCTCTTTTTCCACAGGGTATTTTGATCCATTTCTTCCATAAATATAAAATAGAAACATAAAATCACTTAGCATGACAAGAAGTATACAAAGTGTATAATAAGTTTGTGAATTTTGTGGAAAATAGCCAAATCAAGCCATAAACCTTCTTTAATCTACACATCAGGGAAGCACTTTATGATGAAAGTGGTCCAGATAGACAGAAACCTAGTTGTCTTTGTTTGTAAGAAGTCTTACTATTAACCAATTCTCACACAAATATTCTCCAGCCTAAGGCATCATTTAAATATACATATATTATGTATATATACATATATCACTATATATATATATGTAAATATAAATCATAGCTACACACACACATACACACACACACACACACACAGTATAACACTGATGCTAGAGAAATTATAGGAAAAATGTATAACAGAATATTTCATACAAATCATCCAGAAATTGATATATAAATAAACACAGAACTAATATAGTACCAAAGGTTAATAATGTTGTTTTATCATGCTTATAAAACCTGTGTTTATTTACATTAAATCTATCCTACAACACATGTAACAATAGATTGGTATCCATTGTTTAGTGAGAACTACAATACAACAACCAAAAAATAAAATAAAATAAACAATCTAATAAAAAAGTTAATGAAAGTATGAATAGGCAATTCAATGTAAAAATGGCAAATAACATATAAAAGTTGATAAAGTTACTGATGCTCAAATAGAAACAAAGCCAATAAATTATTGTTGTAGAGGAGGCTTGCAACCTATAAAAAACCCAAATAGAAGAGTCAGCATAACATGATGGTTACGAGCTGGCACTCTGAATTCAGGTTGCCTTGATTCAAATATTTGAGAAACCACTACATAATGATGTGGGTTGGACAAGTTATTTAAATTTTATTTGCCTCAGCTTTCACACAAATGAAATGGCAATGGTTGTCATAGTATTACCTACTTCATGGAGTTGCCAAAATGAGGAATTCACTAATATTGCAAAGCACTATAAACAATTTTATGTACATTAAAATAAAATTTGCACTATTATAATTAAACAAATCAAAAAAAATTTCCACAATGATTTTACTTTTCATAAAATTACACAATATAGGCCAGGCTTAGTGGTTCATGCCTATAATCCCAGCACTTTGGGAGGCTGAGGAGTTTGAGGATCTTCAGGCTCAGATACAAAATCCTGATATGGCTCATCGGGACCCTGTTTAATTTTTGCCAATTCCTCAGTTTTAACCCCTATTGAGGGCAGTTGTTTCCATGCGTGTAAAGCAATAGTATTGATTTGTCCAAAAGCCATCTCAGGAAGTTGTATCTGAACCTGAAGATCCTCAAACTGTCCCTTTCCAAGAAGCATATCTAAAGTAACTGGGATTTGGTAGGCACTATTTCTTTGTGCTTGATCATAAGCACGGTCTTCATAATCAGATCTCCAGAGGAGGTAATCACCCCCGGAAAGGCATGCTTTAGCAAGGCGGCCCCAATCATGTGGAAGCAAAGCCTCTCCGGTCAAATTTTCTAAAAGGGAAACGGTATAAGGGGCCATAGGGCCATACTGAGCAACAGCTTCTTTTAACTCAAAAAAGTTTTAGGAGGTATAGGATGATATCTACGGACTACCTGTCCCTGAGCATCCTGAACTTCAACAACAGGGAAAAGGCAAGGAAACATATTATCCACATCAGAAAACCCTCTTTTGTTAGACAGTAAAGCATGAGTTAACGGGAGAACAGGGGCAAGGTCTGTGGAGCGTAAAACAAGAGGCATACTTCCAGCAGGAGAATATTTCATACCTGTGTCACTTTCTTGTACCACAGGAAAACACTGCTGATTAGAAAACACACGGGAGCAAAGTGAAAGTAAATCCTGAAACTGTTTTAAAAAATCAAGGGGGTAAAGTAAGTACAATAGGACCAGGTTGCCAGTTAGGATTGGTTTCTGAAGGTTTACGAGTTTGTACTACAACTTCCTCAAGCGGAACATCATAAGGATTAGAATCATGCTCACTGTGATGACTGTAGGAGCCTCTTTCGGCAATCTCTTCTTGCTCAGGCGGAACTGGGGGAAAATCTGAGTCCCCTGGCGCGAGTCCCACCGGCGCTTTGTAAGGAGGCAGAAGAGAGGAGGGATAAGGAGGAGCAGAAGGCAGCGGGGGAGGACAAACACATCCGCAAAGCTTACTCCAAACAAAGGTTAAAAGGGCGGTTTGAGGTAGATAGTTATTATTAGAACAAACATGGCTAATTTTTTTTCCAATAAGTCCCCAAGCCGCTTCATCCAAAATCCCACCTTCAGGGACCCAGAAACACAATTCACGAACAACTTGTAAAAACTCTTGTACCTGACTAAATTTTATATCATGACCCTGAGATTTAATCATAGATTGCAATAAATGTACAAAGAGCTTATGTTCTTTTGATTCAAGTTGCCCCATTTTTACTCCTGATTATTTTCACTCACAGTCCTCTTGTATTTACAAAAAAATTTCTCAGGTCCTTGTATTTACAAAACTCTTCAGAACTTTGTTACTTACTGCGATCGCCATTTCACCTAAACGTCACCGAAATCCCCAATCTCAGGTCCCTGTTCGGGCGCCACGTCTGGCGGGAGCTCTCGACCAGCAAAAGGATTCCACCCTGAGTGGGGAGTGCACAGGAAAAAAGGAGACAGAACAGGCAGGGTCAGGAGGGTTGAGGAACAATGTTCCACCAACAACTTTGTTCCACAGAGACTCAGTTTATATACATTTTCCAAAGAGAAAAACAAGTCAATAAATCACATACCAATCACAATGTATATGACAAGTACACAATCGATAATCCTGCAGGGTAATTATTATTTTGGGAGTATGTACAAAGACTTCGTTCCTCATGACTGCCCTAATCTCCTAAATCACATTGTCCTTCAAGAGTGCACGTCCCTCTGGCTATCTTTTAACTAACTTCTCCTTTTACCTTATCCAATCTCTCAATCTCGAATTCTTTCTTCCTGGAGTCACTGTGTCTGGGCTCAACCACTCGTATTGTGTAGCTCGACTTGCAAGCCTCACACGGGTGGGTTCCCAACACTGAGGCAGGCTGATCATGAGGTCAAGAGATTGAGACTATCCTGGCCAGCATGGTAAAAACCAATCTCTACTAAAAATACCAAAATTAGCTGGATGTGGTGGCATGTGCCTGTATCTCAGCTACTTGGCAGGCTGAGGCAGACATATCACTTGAACCCAGGATGTGCAGGTTGCAGTGAGCCAAGATTGCACCACTGAACTCCAGCCTGGCAACAGAGCGAGACTCCATCTCAAAAAAATAAACAAACAAACAAACAAAAAACAAACAAAAAAATTGCATAGTATAGTTTGAAAACATGATATGTTTGTAATGTAAATAATAAAAATAACATTATTTACTATTTCAAATATGTGGGAATTAAATTTATAGAATAAACCAAGGGCTGATACACTATGGCCTTTTGATCAAATCTGGCCATCCATTTTTTTAAAAAATAGTTGATTTATAATTTTTATGCCACAAAATTAAACACTATAACCATTTAACATGTACAATTAATTGGCATTTAATATATTTGCAATGTTTTGCCACTACCACCGCTATCGAGATCCACAGTATTTTTTTTCATTTCACAAGGAAGCTTTATGCCCATTAGATAGTCATCTCACATTCTCCCATCCTCCATCTGTTGCAACCTGACATTAGGTGTTGGCATCATTCTATAGCCTATTAGGGAATATTTTTTTAAAAAAGGCAAATGGGTATGTAACTTCAACAAAGTGTTTTATTTTTTCTTATTTTCACATGTTCTATTTGTTCCTAAATAATAATTCTGTGACGTACAAAAATTAGTTTTAGGACTTTGGATCCAAGATGGCCGTTTAGGAACAGCTCAGGATTGCAGCTCCCAGTGAAAGCGCAGAGGGTGAGTGGACGCCGTGTTTTTATTGCCCACAGACTAGGAAAATCCCGGGCAGAGGTGCTCCACGGTCGCCAGCGCGGCTGTTTCAGCCAGCGCAGCTGTGCTGGCCAGCGCCGCTGCTTTGCCCCGCGCGGCTGCTTTGTCGGCGCCCCGGAGCCGCGCTTCTCCGTACAAAATACATGGGTCCGGGTGCCCTTTTGGCTGGCGATTGGAGCCACGGGAAGGCACCCATATGCTGGTTCAAAAAGGGGACTGAGCAGAGAACCAGGACAGTAGATTCCAGGGCAAAAAAAGAAAAAAAAAGCGCCACAAACCTCAGTGCCGCTGTTTAAGCCAGTGCAGTGAGTGGCCGCAGGGGAAAACAAACAGACCCCGGCGCCTCTTCAACAGGCGACTGGAACACCAACTTAAAAAAGGCTCTGAGGCAGGGAGCCAGGCGATCAGGCTCC
>NW_016107598.1:3370084-3372096 GCF_001604975.1 Cebus imitator
TAAAATAAATGGGAAAAAAAAATTAGTTTTAATTTCTTAATTGCTGTTATTAAACATATTCAGCAGTGTTGTAATTTCTATTGTTATAATTTCTCTCCAATTTTGTACTGAAGTCTGTCCCTTGAGAATTGCAGTAAATCAAGACCCTGGAAAGCTCCCATGGAGGTGAGGAAGTGAGATTCAGATATATGTGACAGATAAAACACAATGAAATAAAAAGGTAAAACCAAAAGGCATAAAATAGAATAAATTTATTACTCACAGTTCCTAGAGATACTAAGTATAATGACAGAAAACTGACAGAAAGTTTAGAAGGGGCAGAGAGCTCAACCAGCTGCCTGGAAGTGGTAGAGAGAAGCACTGTAGGGCAGGGGAGCCTTCTATTAAGATCTATGGGACTTCTCTGCAGGAGCTGTGGAATGGCGATCTTAAGAAAACACACATGAAAGGGGAAAATTATTATTCGACTCTGGTATTGATCATTAGGTTATATCATGGTAATCAGCTCTGCGGTAAGTTGCATTTCTTGGTCAGTGGGATGAAAAACAAGTGGACTTTGTCACAATTACACAAGGAAGGTAAGTTTTCACAAAGCTAAAAGTGACAGGCTGTGACTAGGTCTTAAACAACTCATATAATCCTAAAAATGGATGCTAAGGCAGTAACTATATTCAACAAATTTATGACAAGAAAGTAGAAAAGGGATTGATCCTGCAGGACCCAGGAATCAGCCTAAATACTGTGAGTGCTCCATCTGTGAAAATGGGAAAGGGAGGTTTTCTGCCTTTGAACACACGCCCTTACTGGGAAAGCTAAAGTTTCAGACCACAGGAGAAGGAGTTGACTTAATTTAGAGAATCAAGTGAAATACAGGGGTACGGGAAGCATCGTGAAAAGCCCTGTGGGCTCTCTGGGTTTCCAAGGAAGCCATGTCTGTCTTTGTGGACAGTCTGGGTTCCCGGGGAAAGCATTTCTGTCTTGTCTCATAAGGGTGATTGGGAGGGCTGCCAGAGGAACTGGGAAGGGACTACAGGGAGAAGGAAATCTCCAGCCGAACTTTGTAACAGTTCCTACCGAATGTGAAGAATGGTAGAGTGCATGAATTGGTGTGTAGTCTCAACAGGTGGGGAGGTATGAAAGCCCTGCTTGCTTTCGCAGCTGAGAAGCTGGTAGCCTGGGGCAAGTTCTCAGCCCTGCTCACCCACTGACTGAAAATAAACGTGGTACTGTTGGGAGGGGCATGGTGGAAGTGAGACTGGACTTTTGGGTTGCATGGGTTCTGGGTGAGGCCTGTGACTGCTGGATTTCTCCAACTTTCCTGATAACCCACATGATTAGCTTGAGGCAATAGTGAAGTTCAGCGTGAACTATTCAAGCTAAATTCTAGTCTATTTATGATTTCTTAATGAAGTATCTTCTGAAAATGTATTAATGGCTTTCTCAAAATAGATCTTTGTAATTATTAGACCATAAATGCAGATACATAAATTTATAGCCACAAGTTATCAAAGATTACTTTCATTTGTTTTGATTTTGAAATGCCTTTTCACATAAAGTAATATATACATATATAGTTGGGAAACTATGTAAACATGAAGGTATAATTGGTAGAGAGTCATAAAAAGCCCGAAGTATATTAAATTCCAAAAAATGCAATATTGCACATGTCTGTTCTTTGAGATTGATTTAACAAGCTTTTAAATATCTCAATGTTAAAAATATGTCAACACATAAACTTTTTAAGTAGTCACATAGAATGACTGAATTGATGTAATATTCTTCATCTCTAAATTTTAGTATGCTGCTTAAAGACAATAATATGTAAGCACCACAGAAATTGAAGACAAAAATCAAATAATTGTGAACTTAATGATTAAAATAACATATGTGCCAGGTGAGGTGGCTCACACCTGTAATTCCAGCACTTTGGGAAGCCGAGATGGGCAGATCATGAGGTCAGGAGTTCAAAACTACCCTGACTAACATGGTGAAACCCTGTCTCTTCTAAAAGT
>NW_016107598.1:3372337-3499226 GCF_001604975.1 Cebus imitator
AAAAAAAGGAAGCATGTGAAGAGAGCCGTATCTATGTCAGGGACAAACTGTATATATAGGAATTTTCTGAATTGATTCCTATGTAGAATGCAATGTTTCTTAAATGATAAGATAAATATGCTGACTGGATGTTTTCTTCTTATGTTCTGTAAGTATAGCTTTAGTATTTTTAAGCGTATTCTTTAACATACACATTTTTAAAACCCAATAATAATTTTTGAAAAGTACTGAATAACAGTAAATAGTAGGACCTTGGAAGGGATGTGTCTTCCTGCTTCTACCAGCTTGCAGTCACTCCAGTGTCCTCTCTAGGTGAGGATTGTCATTCAGCCAGCTGGCAAGGGAAAAATGTTTATAGTATCCTCATTCAGTATCACAAAGCTGTATTTGCATGCAAGGACAAGTATAGCTTTGCGATACTGAATGAAGATCCTGTGAAACTGGTAAAACATGAAATTTTTAAATTCCTCATTTGTTCTTATCCTAGAAGTTGCTGTACCATTGGGCATTGAGTCTTAGAATCAGATGAATAAGAGCCATGACTTCTTTTGAAAATAATGTTTTTGAAAGTGAAGGCATATAGAGGTCTGACAAAGATAAACTTAGAGTAGGTCCACGGAATTTGCAGCCCTTCTGATGGTCACTTTTCCAATGTCCAAAGCTATAATAATAATTAAGATACTAGCAGATTGGAATCTGTTTTTCTAGGCCCATGTGTACCCTTCACTTAACTCATATACCAAACAAGCCATCCGTGGAGTTGCCAGTTATTTGGTGCTTTACCTATGAATGAATATTGTTTTACCAATCCAAATTATATGAATATGTATCATTGATTTCATTACAAATTTCTAATTATTAATCTGATTAATCACTTTTTTCATTTATGATTTAGTCAGAAGTTTGTTCATGTATTTTATTCATTTTTATTGTGTTTTTTTTCTTTTCTATAGATTCTTCTTTGGTATAGAGACGTTATAGAGGATAAATTTGTTATTCATAAGAGATCTAGAATCCTGAGTCATCATGACAGTGGCTTACAGAGACTGCAAAGTAAAAGGTTAGTAAAGGTCATATGAACTAGCAAAAATTAATGAATAATCCTTGGTTAGATAAGGTGAACTTTCCAATTGGATTGATTAATCATAATGAGGACATGTAGGTTACAAGAGTTGTGATAGAATGAAATAAAAATTGAGACAAACACATTGAATCAGATCTCAAGTATTTCATCAAAGCATAGGATGAGTGGTTAAGACCAAGAAAACAAGTAGAAACAAGAGAGCTTTGGAATAAAAACAGGTAATCAGGACCGCTTTAGTGTAAGTTGTTAACACACGACACTTGTATTTTATTCAGTTTACAGGCAAATTCTTGAGCATTAGGTGATTCCTCCTGGGGGGCTCTGTCAGGCATTTAGTTCCATTTTATTTTATGTAATCAAAAAACATTTCATATAACTAGGAAGCCTATTTTTAATTTCAAAAATATCTAGAGTTTTTTAAGTATTAATCCATTTCACCCCATCCCATCCTTGTCTTATGTTATTGACTCTTTCATCTCTGACCATTTCAATTATGCTTATTTAAAAATTTCTTTCTAGCCAGTTGCAGTGGTTCACACATATAATCCCAAAACTTTGGGAACCCAAGGCAGGAGGATTGCTGAGCCCAGGACTTTCTGACCAGCCTGGGCAACATAGTGAGAGTTCATCTCTACAAAAATTTTAAAAAATTAGCTGGGCATGGTGGCATGCACCTGTGATCCCAGGTGCTCATGGGCTGAGGTGAGAGATTTGCTTGAGCTGGGGCGTTTGAGGCTGCAGTGAGCTGTGAGCAAACCATGGCACTCCAGCCTAGGAGATAGAGCAGCATCCTATCTCAAAAAAATAAAAATAAAACATAAAAATCTCATTCTGATTTTTTTCCCTATCTACAATCCTTAGTTGCAAATTTTCCTCTTGTGTGTGGTTAGTTATTTCCTCATGTGGTTTTCCTGAGGAAATCTTCAACAGGTTTCTGAAAATTCGTCATGTTCAGTGTTATAAGATCCTTTCACAATGTTTTTAATTGCCTCTGCTGCAGTCTAAGAAAATCTTTAGTTCCATTATATTTGGTTTTTTTTTAAGCAGAAAGTCATTGCACTGTGTAAATTTTGTTCCCTACTTCTAAGAACTATGTCTTATTTGATTTGCTCCCAAAAGTCCTTTTTCATAGCTCTTACAATCATCTAATTATAGAATTCCTTCTGTTAAGAGTTAGTGATACCTCCAAGCTTTGTTTTTTGTTTGTTTGTTTGTTTTTTCTAAAAATTGTCTTGGCAATATAGGCTTTTTTTTTTTTGTTTCATATGAAATTTAAGGTATTTTTTACTAATTCTGTGAAGAAAGTCAGTGGTAGCTTGGTTGGGACAGCATTGAATCTATAAATTACTTTGGGAAGTAGGGCCATTTTCACAATATTGATTCTTCCTATCTATGAGCATGTAATATTTTTCCATTTGTTTGTGTCCTCTTTTATTTCCTTGAGCAGTGGTTTGTAGTTCTCCTTAAAAAGGTCCTTCACATCCCTTGTAAGTTTCTAGGTATTTTATTCTTTTTGTAGCAATTGTGAATGCGAGGTCACTCATGATTTGGCTCTCTGCTTGTCTGTAACTATAATCAGAGTGAACAGGCAACATATAGAATGGGAAAAAATTTTGCAATCTATCCATCTGATATTTGTTAGATGGATAGATTGGTTAATATCTGGTTAATATCCAGAATCTACAAGGAACTTAAACAAATTTAGAAGAAAAAAAAAAACATCAAAAAGTAGACAAACAGACGCTTCTCAAAAGAAGACATTTATGCAGCCCAGAAACATATGAAAAAAGCTCATCATCATTTGTCATTAGAGAAATGCAAATCAAAACCACAATGAGATGCCATCTCATGCCAGTTATGATGGCAATCATTAAAAAGTCAGAAAACAACAGATGCTGAAGAGGATGTGGAGAAATAGGAATGCTTTACACTGTTGGTGAGACTGTAAATTAGTTTGACCATTGTGGAAGACAGTGTTGTGATTCCTCAAGGATCTAGAACCAGAAATACCGTTTGACCCAGCAATCCCATTACTTGATATATACCTAAAAGATTATAAATCATTCTACTATAAACACACATGCACACATGTGTTTATCACAGCACTATTCACAGTAGCAAAGACTTGGAACCAACCCAAATAGCCATCAATGATAGACTGGATAAAGAAAGTGTGGCACATATACACTATGGAATGCTGTGCAACCAAAAAAAGGATGAGTTCATGTCCTTTGCAGGGACATGGATGAAGCTGGAAACCATCATTCTCAGCAAACAGAGGAACAGAAAACCAAACACTGCATGTTCTCACTCATAAGTAGATGTTGAACAATGAGAACACGTGGACACAGGGAGGGGAACATCACACACCCGGGCCCGTCATGAGGTCAGGAATTCGAGACCAGCCTGGGCAGCATGGTGAAACCCTTTCTCTACTAAAAATAAAAAAAAAAAAAAAAAAGAAAGAAAGAAATTAGTCGGGCATGGTGGCACACTCCTGTAGTCCCAGCTACTCGGGAGGTTGAGACAGGAGAATTGCTTGAACCTGGCATGAGGAGGTTGCAGTGAGTTCCGATTGTGCCACTGCACTCCAGCTTGGGTGACAGAGCAAGACTCCTTCTTAGAAAGAAAGAAAAAAATGAGTTATGCTAAATCTATTCTGCCTGTGCTCTGAAGATGGAACATCATTGCCTAGATAACAGCACATCTGTTTATAGCATGATTTACTGAATATTTTTAGCTCACCATTGAGACCTACTTTCAAAATTTTGCTACTTATTGACAATGTTCCTGGTTACCCAAAAACTCTGATAAAGAGTTACAAGGAGATTAATGTGGTTCTCATGTGTGATAAAATAATTTCCATTTTGTAGCCCACAGATCAAGGAGTAATTTTGAGTTTCAAGTCTTATTATTTAAATATACATTGTACAAGGAGCAAGGCTCTGTCTCAAAAATTAATAATATGAATAATAATAGAGAATGAAAGTCCCTAATCTCAGTTCCTACATTGTTATAAGTATTGACATCCTCTAGCTAGAACCTCCAATTCTGCTCTGTTACTGAGTCAGCTAAAGTAAAATGGTATCCAAAAGGAAATAATGCATGTATGCTGCTTAGCACACAGACTGACATGTAGCAAACACTTAACAAAGTTTCAGGAGGCTCAACCCTGCCAGCCGTGGGTGTTTCAGGATGGGAGATTTGAACACTGTGGTTACCATGTTGGGTAGAGGTAGGAAGGTTTGCCTAAACCCATTTCAGAAGGCATCTTTTCCAGTGTCAGTTCTGTGTGTCAGAAGTGGGTAGGTCAGGGGGCTATACCTGATCAGGTGCCATGGAGTTGACTCCCAGCCCTGTTTCCTGGAACAAACTCCTGCTCTTGAGTCCCCATCTGCCTGCCAATCTGCATCTGATCTGAGATCCCTGTAAAATCCACAGGAAATGTGCAAAAATCACAGACTATAATGAATACGAATTAATTGAGGAAATAATAGCATGGATATTGGATATATATATATCCAATAGCATGGATAACTAATAATTAGTTATTCATACTATTGCCATACTAATTACTACAAATAATTTATCATTGACTATGTATAAACATAAAATTAAGCTAAAATTTCTAGAGCTTAAGGTTTATATTGACATTTTTAATCCCAATTTTATTTTCAGGTAACTGCCATCCAGCTTCTTAATAGATTTACCTAAACACATTACAGAGTTTTATTTGTCCAGTTGCAGGCCTGATGAGCAAAATTAAACTTTCTTATAACTTTCATGCTGCTTCTGGGTATTTATTATTATTTTTAGAGATGGATCTCACTATGTTGCCCAGGTTGGAGTGCAGTGGCTTTTCACAGGCGTGACTGTAACGCACTACAGACTCAAATGTCCTGGGCTCGAGAAGTCTTCCCACCTTAGCCTTCCTGGTATCTGGGACTTTAGGCATACGCCACTATGCCAGGCTTTGTTCTTGGTATTTAGAGTAGTTTAGAGTGTGATTTATTTTTAAGTTCACTAATTCTCCTGTTTATGGAAAACAATTTTATTTAGAACCTAATTTGTGACAAGCCCAGGTACCTCTTATTTTTTTTCTTTAGCAGACAAGGGGAGATTCTCATTTGAATTTAACATGGCCACCACATATGACAGTATGGTTATAGTCTGTGTGAAGGGTTAGGTTCTAATGTTAGCCTATAAATTATATATTATATACTTAAATTATATACTTAATTATATACTTTAAAATATCCATGAAAAATCCCTTAATTCAATCATAAACATAACACTTTTCAGGGAGTACAACATAGCCATTTCCCCACCCCTTCATTCTCTGGAACAAATCAGTTTCCTCAAGTTGAATAGCAGGCTAAGTATTTGGAAATTTGCTCATTTATGGAGCGTATGTTGTTTAAAATACACATTCAGGACCTTTAGACTTAGAGATCCACTTAATACCAAATGTGTGTGTGCCCTCACTGTGCCCATTTCTGACTGGTTGATTAATTGATTGATTGATTCATAGTCAATAAATCAGTTGATTCACTGACTGATTCACTTGGGGTAGAAAAACTTTAGAAACACAATATCTACTCTCGAAGAGCTCATAACATGGTGGAGACAAGAGCCATGACATGCACAAGTACAGTTGAGTAACGGTAAGTTATAATGACAATGCATTGGAACATGCTCTGTGAGAAGCAGGCACATTCAGAATGCCAGCGGAGAACAGAAGAAGGAGCATAGTTCTAGTCAGGGAAGGATATGCCTGAGAATGTAGAGAGGCTTCTGGGGAGGTTGAATCTTGAGTTGGGTTTTGAAGAATGGGTTAACTAAGATGATATGTTAATTAGAGGAACTAGCATGTACATGAAGGTGTGGTGGACGGTTCAGGGTGTATGGCGTGGGGATGGTAGGACCTGAGCTTATGTTTTATGTTGAGCAACTTGGATTTTATCTTCCATGTAATGAAGAACCACTGAAGGGTCTTTAAAAGGAGAGGGATACCAAAGTGTGTTTTATAAATGGATGGATTAGAGGGGAATAAGTTCAGATCCATGGAGGCCAGTGAGAAACCACTAGTGAGAGGATGGATGGGAATCCAGGCATCCTACACTCATGTTAAACCTGAGCATGTTGGAGCTTCCCTTGAATAACAGCTGCCTTGCAGGGTGGGTTTTCAGCTATAGATATTCCTTTTCCTGTGATTGCCCTGTGGGGCATCCTCCTTTCCTCCCTTTGCTCTTACTCTGCTGCTGGTATGGGTCTGGCTCTTGTTTGAAGAGCTGGTAGTGGGAGGGAGGAGGGGACAGAGGATGAACACGTCCACTGCCGTCCTCTGTGCTGGCGTCTCATATGGAGGAGCCCAGCCATTTCATCTTGCCTGATTCCTGTCTTAGGACCTTTCTGATTTTCACACAAGAAGCCTTGAAGAAGGGTGACTGACAGATAAAGAGTTTAGAAGGGAGTTTCTTTTTCCTGTCCCTAATAGTAAAAACTCTGAGAAAATGTTTGAAGGGCAAAGTACTTGGTTTCTGACATAGGAAGGAGGAGACTGCTCTATTCTGCAATGGAGCTCTTGTCAGAAGCAGCACATGGTCTTTGTGGAAGCACGTGAGATGGCCCATTAAAAATATTAAGTAGTGTGTGTGTGCGAGTGTAGGCTAAGTCAGGGACTGCCCTGAGGAGTCATGAACGCAGTCCTCCTTTCAACACCGAATACCCTCTCCAGCACTTTCTCCCTTCATCTGTCACCTCCCCTGGCCTCCGAGCCTTTTCTAACCCCAGAGTCTCTGTCTCCATCCTTCTACTAATTATTTTCTTGTCTTTTGTTGCTGAGCCTGCTCCAGCCTTTCAGAAGTCAATCAACAATCTGAAGACAGAGTTTAGGAGACCTGGCCTCAGCATGGAGAAGGTGGAATGGGAGAGTTTGATCTTAATTGTTTGAGGGACAGTTTATCTGTGGTCTCCCCAGTTAAAAATCCCATGCATTTGCTCATGAGAAAGAATTATGATCTTGGTGTCTGTAGGAGTGATAATATTCTATTCTGTGGGCCCTATGAACTTTATATTTAGATTTAACTAAAACCAATTGGATGTATTTACTCTAAAAAAATTATTTAGTTCCCCAAACTTACTTCTGAAGTGTTATAAGCTCATTTTAAAAGACACTGAAGTGAGAGGTTAGTTAACTTTCTAAGCTTACACACTTACCAAAGTGTGCATCTGGGATTTTGTATTCAGTTTTGCCTGATTCTGCATCTGTGTTAGTGGACCAGCTGATTGGACCTGACCACCATGCCGAATAATGTTTCTAGGGGAAATTAAAAAAACAAAGTTACAAATGAGCTTTTTTAAATTGAAAATTTTATTGAGATAATTGTAGATTCAAATGCATACTTGAGAAATTATACGGAGAGGTTACTGGTGCAGAAAAGCTCCACTTTGCCACTTTTTCCCAAGGTTAACATTTCACAAAACGGAAATACAATATCATAATCAGGATATTGGCACTGATACAATTCACCAAACTTATTCACATTTCCTGTTTTACTTGTATTAATTTTTCTCTCTGTCTTCTCTGTCTGTATTAAGTTCTATTCAGTTTTATCACCTGTGTAGATCCATGTGTCCACAGATAAGAAACTGAGTAGAGCCAGGTACCGCAGTGGTACCTCGTGTAGTCCTTGTTAAGAACAAACACCTCCATCTTTAACCCCTGGCAAAGTTGAATCTGTCCTTTATTTCTAAAATTTTGTCACTCCATGTAAATGGAATAATATAGTATGTAACATTTTGGGGTGAACTTTTCTCACTCAGCATAATCCCTGGAGGTTCATTCAATTTGTTATGTGTATCAATAGTTGGTTCATTTTTCTTTCTAAGCAGTATTCCACGGTATGGATGTACCATAGTTAAACCACTCTCCTATTGAAAGACATGTGGATTAATTCTGGAGTTTCCTACTATATTTAAAGCTGCTGTGAACATTCATGTACATGTTTTTGGGTGAACATAAGTTTTATTTCTCTGGGATAAGTGCCCAAGAGTACAAATGAACTTTTAATACAGAATTAGGTTTGGTGTAGTCCTGCTCTGAGTTGCATTTTCACCTTTTATCCAGTTCTCAGTCTGATTTTGTGTGGGACTCTTACCTATTTCCCTCTGGCCCTGGGCCTGTGTAAATTTCCAGGCTGATTAGGGTGCTCCTGAGCTCTGGAAGGAGATTTGCTTCGCTTTGGTTGCCAGCTGATCTCCAGGAGTCATCTCTGCCATCAGTCATCCTAGTCAGTTTTCCTGCACTGATCTCCCTTTCCCCCAGCATGGATGCCCAGAGCTGCAGCGGTCTGCACAGTTAAGTCAGCAACTGTGTTCTGCCTTACTTCCTGTGGGATGAAAGGCCTTCTTAGAGCCACTGTGAAGTTTTTATTATTATTATTGTATTTTAAGTTCTGGGGTACATGTGCAAATTGTGCAGGATTGTTACATAGGTATACACATGCCATAGTGGTTTGCTGCCTCCATCCCCCCCGTCGCCTACATTAGGTATTTCTCCTAATGTTATCCCCCCTCAACCTCCCACCCCCTGCTATCCTCCCCTAGCCCCCCACCCCCCAACAGACCCCAGTGTGTGATGTTCTTTTGCCTGTGTCCATGTGTTCTCATTGTTCAACACCCATCTATGAGTGAGAACATGTGGTGTTTGGTTTTCTGTTTTTGTGTCAGTTTGCTGAGAATGATAGTTTCCACCTTCATCCATGTCCCTGCAATAGACATGAACTCATCCTTTTTTATGATTGCATAGTATTCCATGGTGTATATGTGTCACATTTTCTTTATACAGTCTATCATTGATGGACATATGGGTTGGTTCCAGGTCTTTGCTATTGTAAACAGTGCCACAATGAACATGCATGTCCATGTGTCTTTATAATAGAATGATTTATAATTCTTGGGGTATATACCCAGGGATGGGATTGCTGGGTCAAATGGAATTTCTATTTCTAGATCCCTGAGGAATTGCCACAGTCTTCCACAATGGTTGAACTAATTTACACTCCCACCAACAGTGTAAATGTGTTCCTATTTCTCCAAATCCTCTCCAGCATCTGTTGTCTCCAGATTTTTAATGATTGCCATTCCAACTTGCATGAGATGGTATCTCAATGTGGTTTTGATTTGCATTTCTCTAATGACCAGTGATGATGAGCAATTTTTCATATGTTTGTTGGCTGCATAAGTGCCTATGCCACACATCTACAATCATCTGGTCTTTGACAAACCTGACAAAAAGAAGCAATGAGGAAAGGATTCCCTGTTTAATAAATGGTGTTGGGAAAACTGGTTAGCCATGTGCAGAAAGCTGAAACTGGACCCCTTCCTTACACCTTATACAAAAATTAACTCCAGATGGATTAACGATTTAAACATAAGGCCTAACACCATAAAAATCCTAGAAGAAAACCCAGGCAATATCATTCAGGACCATAGGCATGGACAAGGACTTCATGACTAAAATACCAAAAACAACTGCAACAAAAGCCAAAATAGACAAATGGAATCTAATTAAACTAAAGAGCTTCTGCACAGCAAAAGAAACAATCATTAGAGTGAACCTGCATGGGAAAAAAAACTTTTGCAAGCTACCCATGTGACAAAGGGCTAATATCCTGAATTTATAAAGAACAAACAAATTTACAAGAAAATAATAAACAAACCCATCAAAAAGTGGGCAAAGGATATGAACAGACAATTCTCAAAAAAAGACATTTATGTGACCCTGTGAAGTTTAAAGGGAATGGTTTGTAGCCTTTTCTTGCCCTTCGGTTCCCTGTAGTGAACTCATGTTGCCAAAAGATGGCAGTGCACTCTGCAGCCACTGAGATCCGTCTTCCTTGTCACCTGTGGCTTAGAGAATTGTGTCTTGTTCTTTACATATGTTGAAAATGTGCACGGCAGATTTTACCAAACAACAAAAGCACCAATAAAGTGCTGTGAAGCATTAAAGAAAATATCACTTTTGCAAATGGTTTATATTGGAAGTAGTCCCCCACTTCTTAGACATGATTTGAATAGGGACTAGAACACAGAAATGTGTGTATGAATGTATAATTTTAGACGTCAGTACTGATTGTTATATTCTGTGTGGATCCTGAAGAAGACCTGTGAAATGATGATTTTTGTCTTTCATCTGATCCAAGATTAGCCAAGTAACACGGACAGCCTGCTTTTGAACCCTGAGACTTCAGTCCTCAAGTAAAGGCCCTTGTATACACTTAGTTTTCATGGCAAAAAATGACTGATAATGAAACTCTTCACTTGCTAGTATTGTCCACTCCCCTGTGTGCATCACTTTAGTGTGTGTGGGCATGTGTGTAAAGAACTTTTCAAACATTGGCTATACATGGGAAAGCTGTGTGAAGTGAAAGATTGTGGGGTTCACTGGATGTCATGAACAGACCAGCTAGTGAGGATAAAGTGGGGTGAGCTGAAGTACAAGATTAGCTAATAAATTTCAAGCTGTATCCACAGAGAGAACCAGTGATGTCAAACTCTGGTATGAACATGTTAAACACTGGTGCCCTACTGCTCTCTAGGGTCCCATCCCCAGTGCCTTTTGGGATGCAGTCAAAATCCCTGCTATGACCTTGATCCATGTGCAGCATAGTTAGGTGCAGAGCAGGCTGTGGAATAGAGTGGGCAGGCTCTGGGACTGGGTATTCAAGCCCCAGAGTGGATCCTCTGTATACCTGCCAGTGCGTGCAGGTTGGAGGCTTCCCCTGGGCTCAGTGCGGTGGTTGCTTTCATCCTACAGCTTACAGAGTAGCTGCAATCCTGGGGTGGCAGGGAAGCAGGCGGCTTGCATAGCAGCAGCCTTTTTGCTACTGCATCCTTTGGCAAAAGTTTGGGCTAGGAGGAGACATGTGCTGTATAAAGTTTTAACCCTGAATCCAGATGCTGTTACTATAGAGACAAGCGAAGTGCTACAGTGGAAGGAGTAACAGGGAAGGGATAGGAGAAGGGAGGTGAGAGGGCAAGTGAGGCGAATCTAAAGCGAGCACACGAAGACCTTCAACCTTTAGCAGCACTGTGACGGGGCAGGCTTGCATTCTGAAACTTGTGTGCTGGCGGCCTGCCACGTGCTGACTGGCTGAGTGGCAGCTGCTTGCGCTGTGTGGACTAGCTGGTGACCACGTTGGCAGTTGGCAAGGGCTCTGGGGGGGGGGACCTGAGAGGAGTGGAATGTAGATGGGTGCTCAAGCCCCAATGGCTGACAGTTTTGCACAAATGTTTCCCATGCTGGGCTTAAGTCACCCTTAGGAACCTGCTCAGTGATTAGGACCGGCTGCTGAAAGCTGGTACATTTGGCAGTAGATTTCACATGTGTTACTTTAAATCATTTTGGTGTCCCAGAATAACAGAGACTAAGAAAAACCTTGCTTTGAGTGTGGACTTCTGTAGAAAGGGTATAACTTGTATGGTCAGAGACCTAGTTGAGGGAAGGCATTATTGACCCTGAGTGGATTTTATACTGACTGGTGTGACCCTTATCCCCGTGATGCTGGTGAGAAGCTTCCAAATCTATTCTGAACTTTGCCTCATGCTGGTGATGTGAGCAACCCAGGGAGCTTTTTAGAAGCATGCTCTTCCCTTCTTTGTGTTCAGTGAATGCAGAGTGTGTGAAAGGAACTTTTAAGAATGGGTTTGGGGGTCTGATTAAGGACTGGATGGGTTAATTTCTTCCTATTGATAGAAGGAGGAACTAGTTGGGTCAGGTGGTTATTTTAAAAGATATCTGTGTCTTACTAATAATAGCAAGCAACTGCTCAGAGGATTTGCGGTGGGGAGGGACACAAACCCAAATAATTGACATTTGTGGCATAAAGATGAAGAAAAGGTGCTGAATTCCTGTATTATGTGCAGAAGCCTAGGTGCACCAGGCTGGGCTTACTGCTAAGAAGGAGTGAGGGCTGCTCTGGGGAAAGGCCACTGTGGCTGCACAGGTTTTATACTTTCAGTTTGCCTCACTCACCCCTTTTTGCTTCCTACGGGGAAGAGACGGCTTTGAGATGCTCTGCATTGTCTGTCAGAAAGAACAAAATTTCTAATTACTTGCTATGTATAGTCTTGGAGGGAATGTGAAATATGCATCAAAAATCCAAGGAATGCACCAATCATTATTCTCACTTTCTATCTCAGATGGAACAAGTGACAGTGCCTCATTTAGGCTGGGCGGTCTTCTCAGTCTAGGAAGTGGATTTTTCTGAATTTTTCTAGTATTCCTTCCACTTGTTGCCGATTTTCATTTTCTCTTCCTTTCTGTATTTTCTTTCTTCTTTTAGAGATGGGAATTCACTGTGTCACCGAGGCTGGAATGCAATGGACTAATCATAGCTCATTGCAGCCTTGAACTTCTGGGCTCAAGCAGTCCTTGCACCTCAGCCTCCCAAATAGCTGGGACTATAGGTGCGCTCCACTGCACATAGCTAATTTGAAAAAAAAAAAAAATTCAGGGATGAGTCTTGTTATGTTGCCCGTACTGATCTGGAACTCTGAGCCTTAAACAATCCTCCCAATCGGCTTCCCATAGCATTGGGATTACAGGCTGAGCCACCGTGTCACCTTTTCTTCTTTTACTTCTCCTTTGGTGGTTGCATGCAATTTTGGGAATGGCTTAGGCACAAAGGCTAAACCTTTTATTTAGGAAATTTGAAAAAAGATTTTTGGACCAGTTTGATTAGTGGTGGGGTGCAGAAACGATGTTCCAGATGAATTTGTGTTGGATTCTACAGGCTGGAAAGAATTAGTCCTGATAGGACTGGAAAGCGTTAGTTCTGAGCAGCCCTGTGAGCTAAACCACTCTTTGTTTTCTGAAGAGGAGCTGGCACTGTTACTGTACATGCAGTAGTACAGGGCTTCAGGATTTTGTTGTGCTTCTGAGGTCTTTTAAGAAAATTTCCCCATTAAACTGTCATCCTTATCTATGTCTACAAATGTGTAATGGATGGGTTCTTGCCTTTTGAACTTATTTGCCTGCATTGCTAAGGATAATCTTTAAGAAGGTGATGTGATTGCATTAGGTACCTTGTCTGTCTTGCTCACTGTAACTCCAGTGCCTTGGATTGTGCCTGGAACATAGTAGGTATCCAGTAAATATTTACTGAATGAATGAATGGAAGAAGGCAGGAAAGAGAAAAGAGAACTATTGAATGCTTCCTCTGTGTCTACTACTGTATGTGGTGTGTCAAAATTTTGACTACTAGGTTCAAGCAAGTCTCCTGCCTCAGCCTCCTGAGTAGCTGGGACTACAGGCACGTGCCACCATGACCGGCTAATTTTTTGTGTTTTTAGTAGAGACAGGGTTTCACTGTGTTAGCCAGGATGGTCTTGATCTCCTGACCTTGTGATCCGCCTGCCTTGGCCTCCCAAAGTGCTGGAATTACAGATGCTACTGCATTCCAGCCTGGGTGACAAAGTGAGACTCTGTCTAATGTGCATGTGTATATGCACACACACACACACACACACACACACACACACGTATATACATATATGTGTGTGTATATATATATATATATGTGGGTATATATATTTGGCAATTGGAAGATGTTAGTGATCATGTGATCATGACAAAAATGCTTTTAACGTCTCTCTCTCCAACTTTCTCAGTCACTCAGTAGCAGTATCCTCCTCCTTTTGTGACTTCCTTGACATCACTCTTGCCTGGATATCATCTTACCTCATTGACTGCTTTTGTTCCTCTGCTCTGCTTGTAAATGTTGGTATGCCTCGGCACTTGGTCCACTCCTTGATTTTTACATTTTCTTCCTGGATGATCTCATCTAGTAATTGTTTCAGGTACCAGCTTTATTCATTGATTTCCCAATTTTTATCTCTAATCCTGAGCCTCTGAGCTCCAGACTCAGATATCTACTTGTGCACCCGATGGCTCCTTTTTCATGTGTAATAAGCACGTTACTCTTCAAGTGGCTAAGCAGAACTCTTGATTTTTTTCCCCAACAACTTATTTTTCCCATAGCCTTCCCTTGGCTCCTGCGATAATTTCTTGATTTTTCTTGTCCCCATACTGTCCATTTTTCACATGGCAGCCAGGGTGATCTTTTAAAAATGAAAAACAGTTCAAGTCAGTCTCCATTTTACAACTCTTCAGTGGCTCCCACAACACCTAAAATTCTGACTTCTTACCCTGGTTTCATGGCCCCAACCAGTATCATCTGCTAAAGCTGACCTTCTGGCCCTGTCCAGCAGTACTAACTTCCTTCCTGTCATTTTGGTCTCTGCTCATTTGTCCTCCAGAAGCCTCATGTGAACCACCCTAGGCCAAGCAGTCCCTGCCTCATTTTATTCTCCACAAAGCACTTAATGCTATCTGAGATTACCTTGTTCATCAATTCATTATTAATTTCTTAGGAACTTTGTCTCTCTGATGCACAGATAAATTTCCCTCCCTCTGAAGAATACGAGGAACATAGCCACACTAAATAAATATTTGCTGAATCAATAAATATACTGTATTATTTAATCTTCATGCAAATCAGCAGCTTAGAGAGGTTGATAAATGACCTGACTTTTCAAGTCTTTTCTTTTTTTGTTGTTTTAGAGGGAGTCTCACTCTGTTACCCAGGCTGGAGTATAGTGGTGCGATCTTGGTTCACTGCAACCTCTGCCTCCCAGGTTCAAGTTATTCTCCTGCCTCAGCCTCCAGAGTAAGTAGGATTACAGGCACGTGCCATTGTGCCTGGCTAATTTTTGTATTTTTAATAGAGATGGGATTTCAAGTCATTGGACTATCCTAAGTCTCCATTCTTGAGATCTGTGAAATAAGATGATAAAGATATGTACCTCATCAGGTGACTGTGAAAGTTACATGAGTATAAAGTTTTCAGTGGGTACCAGCAAATAATACAGCTTAGTATATATTAGTTATTATCAGTAAGTAGCTTGATAACATTCATACATTAGCAAGGAGAAGAGCTGGGTCTTGAACCTGTGACTTTTAATTCCAGTTTCAACCTTGTTATTTTTCCAGCAAAGCAGAAATTTCCTTCTTTCTCTTCTCTATAGGCAAGCACCTGCTACATTAAGTTGTTAGTGAAGAGGATGGGTTTTGGAATAAAAGACTTGAAGATTCTCTGAGAACATTTGACCTCCCAGAATAAATCAGCAAATTATTTAAAAATGTAGACACACACTCATTATTATTATGAGCTGCTTGTTTCTAACCCAAATTTAAATTAAAAGCATCCCTCACTTTGAATTACATTATTAGTTATGAATACTTTTGGATGTATCAGTTGATGTGATGTATCCACTGTTCTTAGTAAGGGTTAAGGATAGATGTTGGATTCCCACATAATAAGCCTCTTGCTACCCTCAACCTTTCCCGGCATGGGCCTGGTGAAAGTGAGGGGTGAAGCTCACAGGCTCACTGGGGAACAAACCATGATCTCATTTGCACTGTCTTCTAAGCAAATCAGTTAGAATAAGAGCAAAAGAACAAATTAGCTTGAGAGACTTGCTGAATTGGGATTGCCCCTTGAAGTGTTTACATTTATTTCCATCATGCTCCTTCTCTTCCAGGGAGCCCTGCCAGAGCTTTCTAGACAGCCTAGGTAGGCATGGTGGCTGCTGCGGCGCCCACCACTACACAGCTTTCATGCTTGCCTGCAGGGGTCCTCAGTGCTGCACCATAGAGTATGTGTGTGTACACACCCTCCCTTGTTTGAACATTCGCTTCTCTGATTATCAAAGTAATAATACCTGACCCTTACATAGTGCTTGATGGGTTCCAAAGCACACTTGTATGCATAAATCATTCTGAGGGAACTTTAGAGATTACTGTTTTTGCTTTACATGAGAAAATACAGATCTGAAAGGTAACGTGAATTACCTCCAGAGATGGGACAGGTGTGAGAAATGGTTAGGACTTGAACATTCCGAATTGGTGTTCTCTTTACAGTACCTACAGTGATACTTCTCCTGGAACAGAATTAATTTGTTAGCTAGTTAATAGCTTCTCACATTCTACAAAAGATTTGAGGCGTCTTGTAATAATAAAATATAACTGGAAATAGAAAACAAAACCAGGGAGAACACGCAATATCCAGAACTACTAGGCTTAATATTGTTTCTAGAGTTGAATTTAATTTGTCTTTGAGCTTCCTGGCAGCCAAGTTAAAAACAGAGACACAGTCACTTACATATTTCTTATTAGAAAAGGAAAAGCATGCTACAGAGAAGTAGAGATTTTACTAGAATTTTATTCAAAATAATTGTTTTGCTTGAGGCTGTAAATAAGGGGCAATAAGAATAATTAAAGATAATGCTTTTAAAAAATTTATAGCTACACAATAACATAAAAATGCATTGTAAGGGGGCTAACATTTTTTGGGTGCCTATCATGTGTCTGACGCTTTACTAGAGACTCTGCATATTTTATTTTATTTAACCCTCATGAGTATTTAATGATCACAACTATCATTTAAAGGTATTATTATGACCATTTAATGATAAGGAAGCTCATCCTCAAATAATTTATACTACTTCTTCAAGGTCACAAAGCAGTAAAGAGTAAGCCAGCAATTGGGATCCAGACCTTGTCTGATTCTGCAGCCCATGTCCTCCCCACTCTATTCATGCTGCCTGTAATGTGTGTTAGAGATGTAAATTAACTAAATGCAAGCATATCATATTCTAGTGGTTCTACTTTATTCAAAGACATATTTCACAGGACCCAGATTATAGGTTGATCTTCTACAAACACCATTTCTCTCATCCAGGCTTCAGTAGGAGGTGAGTGTAGAAAAGCTCATGTTACAGTGCTGCTTGAGAGTGTTTCCCCAGAGTGGTGATTGTGGCCATGTGTTGTTGTTATTGAATGCTAAGCACTTTGTATACAATACCTTCTTTAGTCTTCCCAGTAGCCGAATAAGAAAGTACTTATCCCGGTCTTGCAGATAAGGAAAGTGAGGCTCATGGGGGTTAAATGACTCAAAGCCACACAGGTGCTTAGTGGTGGGATTCAGATACAGATCTTCCTGGCTCTAATTGGCATGTGCTTCACCATTGTGCTAGAGGGCCTAATGTAAAGCACGTAGTAATGCTGTTAATCTCTTGAAAAATGGATCTGGACTCTTGTTTGGAAGAAAGGCCATCTTGCCTCAGCACTTTGATGATTATAGGGAGACCTAGAGACAAGTAGAAATTTTCCTAAAAAGGGAGTGGGGTCAGCCTCAGCCTGTGGTCAAGCTTTATGTGCAGGGTTCCAATCATAACGCATGAATAATATGACTTTGATGTGAAAAATGTTTAAAGATGGTGTTCTGATGATTTTTTACAACTACAGGAAAATCTTTAAAATATTTCAGAGGATTTTATTTTATGGGGTTTCTATGGAATCTACTAAAGTGAATTAAATACTAGATATAGCCATGTCAAAAATTGATTTGAACACGTTTAATTTTGGGAAATGCAGCCAAAGTAATAATTTTAGCTTAAAATGGTTAATTTAGAATGGTTCTCCTTGACAGTCATTAAATATCAGGATCAATTATGTAAAAGACGTCACTGCAATTTTGCGATTGGTAATAATAACTGCTACTCTCCTCTCACTACAATAAGCACAGGTAATGCTCACTGTCTTCGTTTGAATACTTGATAAGAAATAACTCAATTAATCCTCATAACAACCCTACGAGGTGAATATAATTATTAACTAAATTTTATAGATGAAATGTAGAGAAGTGAGTAACTCACCCAAAGACATTCAGCTGGTAAATGGTTGGTTCACTGCACTAGTCTGTCTCTACATATATGGTGTATCAGATAAAGATATACATGCCTCTCTTTTCCATCGCAGGGGAAATTGCAACCAGTTCATATTCAAGTACTTTTAAATCATTACAAGCAGAAATTAAAAATGATTGGGGCAAGAATTCAGAAGAAGCATAACATTACTTATTTAGTTATGAGGAGACTATTCCTGACTACCCCAATTCTTGCAGTGGGGCAAGTATAAAAAAACTAGATGTCTCTATTGAGCACAAGTATGTAGATGTTCTGCAGGGCCTGGGTACGTCCTTTGAATTAGATTGGAAAGATATCATGCTATTGCTTGATCAAACCCTAACTAACAATGAAAGAGACGCTGCTCTAGCAGCGGCTCAAGAGTTTAGGGACACCTGGTACCTTAGTCAAGTACATAACCTAATGACACCAGAGGAAAAGGATAGCTATCCTACAGGTAAACAAGCAGCCTCTGGCATGAACCCTCACTGCGATCCAGATTCAGAACAGTGGGACTGGAGCCATAGGCATTTCTTGACCTGAATACTTGAGGGATTAAGCCTAACTAGGAAGAAGCCCATGAACTATGCAATGTTATCCACCATAACTCAGGGAAGGGAAGAAAACCCAACAGTGTTCCTTGAGAAATTGTGGGAGTCTTTAAAAAAGTACACTTCCCTGTCACTGGACTTCATTGAGGGTCAGTTAATACTAAAGGACAATTTTATTACTCAGTCAACAGCAGATATTAGTTGATAGCTCCAGAAGCTGGCCTTGGGGTCAGAGCAGAGTCTAGAATCATTACTGAGCCTAGCGAACTCGGTGTTTTATAATGTAGACCAGGAGGAACAGGTTGAAAGGAACAGGAGAGATCAGAGAAAAGCTGCTGCCTTAGTGATGGCTCTTGGGCAAACAGACTTCAGGGGATCAAATGAGAGAAAGGCTCAGATTAGCCAGCAGCCTGGCAGAGCTTGCTACCAGTGTGCTCTGAAGGGACATTTTATAAGAAATGGTCCATAGAGGAATGGACCACCACGTCATCCTTGCCCACTGTGCCAAGGGAATCACTGGAAAGCACACTGTCCCAGGGGATGAAGTTTCCCAGGGCCTGGGGTGTCTAACCAGATAATCCAATGGCAGGATTGAGGATGCCTGGGGCAAGTGCCAGAACAAGGCTTCAATCTCACAGAGCCCTGGGTAACTCTGGCCATGAAAGGCCAGGAGGTTAATCTTCTGGACATTGGCATAGCCTTCTCAGTATTTCTCTTCTGCCCTGGAGACTTGGTGCTTGTTTAATCTCTTCCCTCACACTCTCCCTTTCTAGGCCCATCTTTGGAAGGACCGTTTTCAGTTATTCTGTCTACCCCAAGGGCAGTTAAGGGGTGGGAATTGATTCATGGATTCATCACACTTGGATGAAGCCTTGGACACCTCCTGAAGAAAGTCACAGACCCTCCACTCTGCAGCATGAAGGTTCATGAGATGACTTTTCATACACCTGCAAGCCATTAGAGGATCCTCACCTGCTTTTCCAACAAGGTCCCCAGGAAACTAACTCCTTATGAGTCTAATTTGTTTCCTGGCATTAACAGGACTGTAACTCTTAACTTTGCCATCTCTCAAACTCCAATTATTTCTTTTATGGGGGTTTAAAAAATAGGAAAACTTGGTGCTGGTATTAGGAAAGTTACTACCTCTATTTAGTTACTATAAGCTATCTCGGGAGTTAATTAATATCATAAAAATGTTGCTGATTCTCTCTGCAAGGGCAACTCTCTCTGCAAAACAGCTTAACTCTTTAGCTGCCATAACTCTTCAAGGTAAATGGGCCCTAATTCTTCTAACAACAGAGAAAGAGTGAACCTGTCTCTTTCTAGGAAAAATGCTGCTACTTTGTAAATCAGTTAAGTGTTGTTGTAAACAAAGTTAAAGAACTCAGGAATCAATTAATCACAGGACTAAAAACCATACAGAAATTGTATTGTGGAGCTTGTTTAACAACTGGCTGTCCTGGCTATATTCTCTCCTAGGCCTGTTTATAACCATTCTATATTTGTTGGCCTCTGGGCTTTTCATCTATAACCTTTTTGTCACATTTGTTTCTTCTAGAACCATAGAGTGACAAATAATCCTGCCACTGGAAACATGAATGCCTTTGGCTCATAAGCTCTATCATGGACCTCAGAATCAACCTGCACCCCTGAAAATCTCCCCTCTGGAGAAAACCTCAACCGCAGCACCCCATCTATGGTCCATTTCAGCAGGAAGTAGTTGTAGAGCGATTGGCACCCATGTTCCAACAGAAATTGGGCTTTCCTGTTCAGAGGGGGGACTGAGAGAATATATTCTCTTTCGAGGTCCACAAGAGGGCATAGTTTTAAAGGCAAGAACTTCCCAGTGCCATGCCTCCCCCACCTCTCCATCCAGGGATTAGAGATCTTTGTTTAAATTTTCATGCCCAAAGGAACGAATCAAAGATCAATCACTCCAGTGGAAGTTTAAAGGATCTTCTTTCATAGATCAAACGGCTTGAAGAGGGAGGGAATTCCTCCCAGGTTAAAAGTCCCCTTCTTACACACCCCTTCAGACTCCATGTTGGGATCCCCTTCCACACTAACTTATAGAAGTTTTTCCTCTCTTACCTTTTTCTTTCTCCTTTTTCTCTTTCTCTGCCTAAATAAATCTCTTTCTGCAAAACTCTTTGGAGTCCAATATGTACTTGTGAGCACACCACACTTGGCGTGGTACCCCCTCCCATTCTTGGGTGAGTGAGAGATCAAGAGCCTGGATAAACATCCTCTCAGGGAGCTGATCCTCCCTGCACCCCCAAACCTGGAAAGAATACTATCTGACTCATGGAACTGTTACAACGATTAAATGAGAAAATCAATATAAAGTGCTTAGCCTGGCTGGGTGCAGTGGCTCATGCCTGTAATCCCAGTACTTTGGGAGGCCGATGTGGGCAGATCATGAGGTCAAGAGTTTGAGACCAGCCTGACCAACATGGTGAAATCTCATCTCTACTAAAAATATAAAAATAAACCAGGTATAGTGATGCACACCTGTAATCCCAGTTACTCAGGAGGCTGAGGCAAGAGAATAGCTTGAACTTGGGAAGCAGAGGTTGCAGTGAGCCAAGATCATGCCACTGCACTCCAGCCTGGGTGACAGAGTAAGACTTTGTCTCAAAAAAAAAAGTGCTTAGTCTAATAATTGACATATAAACTTTCAGTAAATACAGTTGAAACTTCAACAACATGGGAATTAGAGACACTGACATAACACAGTCAAATCTATGTGTAACTGTTGACTCCTCAAAACTTAACTACTAATAGCCTACTGTTGACCAGTAACATAAACAATTAATAAACACATTTTATATATTATACGTATTGTATACTGTATTCATATAATAAAGTTAGAGAGAAGAAAATGTTATTAAAATGTAATTAAGAGAATCATAATGAAGAAAGTACATATTTACTACTTTTTAAGTGGAAGTGGATGATCACAAAGGTTTTCATTCTTGTCATTTTCACATTGAGTAGGCTGAGGACAAGGAATAAGAAGAGGGTTGATCTGCTGTCTCAGGGGTGACAGAGTCAGAAGAAAATTTGTATGTAAGTGGGCTCATGCAGTTCCAACCTGTGTTGTTCAGTGGCAAGCTGTATGTGCCATATTAGATGGTCCATTAAAAATGGTATAAACTGTGTACTGAGTCCATTCAGATAGAATTAGACATGAAGAATTCAAGCAAATAGTTTGACAAGGAGTGGGGTTCCCCAAACAGAACATTCCTAAGTAATTCAGGTGTCAGAAGTTCAGTTCCTAAACTCTGTTAGTATCTGTAGAGGCATTAGAAGTTCTGATTATCAGGCTCTGTAGAATTTTTTTTCACCCAGAGAGTCATGACGGTGATCTCATGGTAAAGCAGAGAAAACACTCAAGAGGTGGAGTTCTAGTCTAGCTGCGCCTTTACTAGCTCTTGACTTTTGGACACTTGGTTTAATGTTTTGAGTCTTCAGTTTATTGAGCAGTGTAATGAACAGTTAGTGTAGTTAATCTCTAAATTTCCTACCAGTTCTCATATTCTTTTATTCTAAATTAGTTTAGTTCATACAAAACTAGAAAAATTAGTCAGTGAAGAAAAGTTGCTAGACTTTCTTCAAATAGTCTTAAAGAAAACAGAGAGAGAATACATGCACATTAAGACAAAAATTCAGAAGTAGGTTGTTGAAATTTTGTTTTTTATTCCAAAATGTTCATTTGAGGCCAAATGACCCTTTCTTGTTCATTGATTCCTTTGGAGAAATGTCCTCAGCTCATTCACTGGCCTAGGATCTTCTGCTTCCTTCCTTGATTGAAGAAACTTCTTTAAAAAATTATTTCACTGCAACAGCAGGAGTAAACTCAAAGGATTCAGGAGCAAATGATTATTTAAACTAAAGATCTGTTGGCATAGCGCCTTGGAAACGTTTGTCATTTTCTTTCCACAATACATCAGGAAAAGTTTTCCTTTCACTTGAGACTTGTTCAAACTTGTTATCATAATTTACCTTAAAACACTGGTGACAGGGAGTGATGGTTAAACACAGGATAAATTTTAGAACTGGTTCTTTGTGAAGGTAATAAAATATTCCTCAGAAAAGTAGCTCTTTTTTCTCTCACAGTGCTTTGAGAATAGTAGTACTTTTTAGCAGGCAGACACATCAGAAACTTAAACCTCCAGATTTAACAGATAAGGCAACTGAGGACAAGTGATTTGGCAAAGGTGACACAAACAGTAACTTAGGTCTTTGGCCCTCAAGCTAGTGTTTTCAGTACCACACCACATTTCCTTCCTGTATTGGCTGCGGCTTCCTAGTTCTTACATAATAACTAAAACTTACCACAGCAGTAACCATTTCCCACCAACATGAGAACTTTAGAAGAGTAGAAAGATTTTTCCATCTTTCTGAAGCCATACTTATAAATGAAGTTGAAGCTTGTGCTTTACCTCTGTTAAATCCACAAGATGTGGCTGCATGAGTTTCCTAAAACAATGAACACTAGTATGACAAAGTGAAAACATACATGACTGAACTGCAGTTTCCAAGACAATTAGCAAGCCAGCTCCAAGTGCAGATGGAGGACCCAATGAAGGGGAGACATCATGGCAATCATTCTGGAGTAATCCTGCAGCAGTACAAAGTCAATTCTAAGCAAAAAGAACAGAGTGGGAGGTATCACACTACTGGACTTCAAAGTACACTACAAGGCTACAGTAATCAAAACAGCATGGTACTGGTACCAAGACAGAGATATAGACCAATGGAACAGAACAGAGACCTCGGAGGCAACACAACATATCTACAACCGTCTGATCTTTGACAAATCTGACAAAAACAAGCAATGGGGAAATGATTCCCTGTTTAAAAAATGGTGTTGGGAAAACTGGCTAGCCATATGCAGAAAGCAGAAACTCGACCCCTTCCTGAAACCTTACACTAAAATAACTCCACATAGATTAAAGACTTAACCATAAGACCTAACACCATAAAAACCCTAGAAGAAAATCTAGGCAAAACCACTCAGGACATAAACATAGGCAAGGCCTTCATGACCAAAACACCAAAAGCATTGGCAACAAAAGCCAAAATAGACAAATGGGACCTAATCAAACTCCACAGCTTCTGCACAGCAAAAGAAACAGTCATTAGAGTGAATCAGCAACCAATATAATGGGAAAAAATTTTTGCAGTCTACCCATCTGACAAAGGGCTGATATTCAGAATTTGCAAAGAACTAAAACAGACTTACAAGAACAAAACCGACAAGCCTATTCAAAAGTGGCTGAAGGATATGAACAGACACTTTACAAAAGAAGACACACATGAGTCCGACAAACATATGAAAAAATGCTCATCATCATTGAGATGCAAATCAAATTAGATTTGATTAGAGAAATGCAAGATTAGAGAAATGCAAATCAAAACTACATTGAGATACCATCTCACGCCAGTTAGAATAGCAATCATTAAAAAATTTGGAGACAACAGATGCTGGAGAGGATGTGGAGAAATAGGAACATTTTACACTGTTGGTGGGAGTGTAAATTAGTTCAACCATTGTGGAAGACAGTGTGGTGATTCCTCAAGGACCTAGAAACAGAAATTCCATTTGACCCAGCAATCCCATTACTGGGTATATATCCAAAGGATTATAAATCGTTCTACTATAAGGACACATGCACACGAATGTTCATTGCAGCACTGTTTACAATAGCAAAGACCTGGAACCAACCCAAATGCCCATCGACAATAGACTGGACAGGGAAAATGTGGCACATATACCCCATGGAATATTATGCAGCCACGAAAAACGATGAGTTTGTGTCCTTTTTAGGGACATGGACGAACCTGGAAACCATCATTCTCAGCAAACTGACACAAGAACAGAAAATCAAACACCACACGTTCTCACTCATAAGCGGGTGTTGAACAATGAGAACACATGGACACAGGGAGGAGAGCATCACACACTGGGGTCTGTTTGGGGGAAATAGGGGAGGGACAGCGGAGGGTGGGGAGTTGGGGAGAGATAGCATGGGGAGAAATGCCAGATATAGGTGAAGGAGAGGAAGGCAGCAAATCACACTGCCATCTGTGTACCTATGCAACAATCTTGCATGTTCTTCACATGTACCCCAAAACCTACAATGCAATAAAAAAATGGAAATAAAAAAAAGTGGCATCATACAGCTTTTGTATTTTTGAAAAACTTTTTATTTTAAAAAGGTTATAGATTTGTAGGAAGTTGTGACAGATAGTACAGAGAGGTCACGTATCCTTCAATCCATTTCCACAATGGATGTATCTTACATAATTAGGTTGTAATATCAAAATCAGGAAACTGACGTTAGTATAATGTGTATGCATAGTTACATATAATTTTGCCTTTTATAGATTCATGTAACTACTACCACAATCAAGACACGGAATAGTCCATCACTACAGAGATCTTCCTTGGGCTGTCTCTTTACAGTTACACCCGCTCCTTTCACACCATCCCTATCCCTGGCAACTACCAATTTGTTTTCCATCTTTGTAATTTTGTTATTTCATGAATGCTATGTAAATGAAATCACATGGTGTGTGAATCTGCTTTCTTTTTTTAGATCTTCTTTTTTTTTTTTTTCAGTATCATAGTGCCCTTAGATCCATCTAAGTTGTTGCAAATAGATCATTATTTTTATTGCTGAGTAGTGTTCTGTGGTATGGATGGACCACAGTTTGTTTAACCATTTACAAAATAAGAGGCATCTTGGTTGTTTCTGGTTCCAGGCTATTGCAAATAAAGCTGCTGGCCAGGTGTGGTGGCTCATGCTTGTAGTCCCAGCCCTTTGGGAGGCGGAGGCAGGCAGATCCCTTGAGCCTAGGAGTTTGAGACCAGCCTGCGCAATATGGCAAAATCTCATCTCTACAAAAAACACAAGAATTAGCCTGGTGTGGTGGTGCACACCTCTTGTCCCAGATACTCGGGAAGCTGAGGTGGGAGGATCACTTGAGCCCAGAAGGTTGAGTCTGTAGTGAGTAAAAATTGTGCCACTGAACTCCATCCTGGGCAACAGAATGAGATCCTGTCTCAAAACAAAACGAAACAAACAAACAAAAGAAACAAAAACAAAACTGCTATGAAAAATTGTGCACATGTTTTTGAATGGGCATTAGTTTTTATTTCTCTGAGGTAAGTGCCCAGTAGTGCAATTTCTTGGTCAGGTGGTGAATGGGTGTTTTATTTTTAAAGAAACTATCAAACTGTTTTTCAGAGTGCTTCTATCATTTTACTTTCTACTGATAATATATGAGTGATCTGATTTCTCTTTACTCTCACCAGCATTTAGAATTATCATTAGCTTTTTTATTTTAGCTGTTCTGATAATTGTATAGTGAAAATCTTGCAGTCCTAACTTGCATTTGTTTCCCTAATGACTAGGTGTTGAGTTTCTTTTTTGCCATCTGTATATTCTCTTTGGTGAAATGTCTCTTTGTATATTTTCCCCTTTTCCTAGTGGGATTCTTTCTCTTTCTTTCTTTCTTTCTTTCTTTCTTTTTTTTCTTTTTCTTTCTTTCTTTCTTTCTTTCATCTCTCTTTCTTTCTTTCCTTTCTTTTTCTTTCTTTTCTTTCTTTCTTTCCTTCTTTCTTTCTTTCCTTTCTTTCTTTCTCTTTCTTCTTTCTCTTTCTCTTTCTTTGTTTCTTTGTTTTCTTTCTTTTTCTTTCTTTCTTTTTTCTTTTTCTGTCTTTATTTCTTTCTTTATTTCCTTCCTTCCTCCCTTCCTTCCTTCCTTTTCTTTCTCTTTCTCTCTCATGCTCTCTTTTTTATTCTGTTGAGTTTTTAGAGTGCTGTATATATTCTAAATATGAATTCTTTGTTAGATATGTAATTTGCAAATGTTTTCTGCCAACCTGTAGCTTTTCTTTTTTTTTTTCCTGCTTTATTGAGGTATAGTTGACAAATAAAACTATATAAATTTAAGGTGTAAAATGTAATGATTTTATATAAACATACATTGTAAAAGGATTACTGCAATCAAGTCAGTCAATACTGCTACCACCTCACCTCATTACTGTTGTTTTGTTTGGTGAGAAGATTTAAGACCTACTCTCTCAGCAACTTTCAAGCATACAATATGATATTAACTATAGTCAACATAGTATAGTTACATACCATAATTTATTCATCTTATAACTGAAAGTTTGTATCTTTGGAACACCATCTCCCCATTCTCCCAATCTCCCAGCTCCTGGTAACCACCTTTCTACTCTGTGTTTCTATGGATTTGACTGTCTTTTGATTCCACATGTAAGTGGGTTATAGTCTTCGTCTTTCTCTGTCTTACTTATTTCACTAGCATAACCCCCTCAGAGTTTATTCCTGTTATCACTAGCAGCAGGATTTTCTTCTTTTCTATGACTGAATAATATTCCATTGTATATATTACAGTCTATCTATTCATCTCTTGAAGGACACTTTCGTCATTTCATGTCTTGGATATTGTGAATAATGCTGTGGTGAATCTGGGGTGCCAATATCCCTTTGAGAAACAAATTTAGCTACTTTTGGATGTATGCCAGTAGCCTAGAAGTGGGATTGCTGTATACTATGGTAGTTCTGTTTTAAATATTTTTAGGACATTCTATACTGTTTTACATAATGGCTGTACAAGTTTATGTTCCTGCCACAAGTGTCCAAGGGTTCCCTTTGCTCCATATCAACACTCATCTCTTGTCTTTTTCATAATAGTTTTCCTAACAGGTATGAGGGGACAGGTATCTTACTGTAGTTTTAATTTGCATTTCCCTGATGATTAGTGATGCTGAAGACTTTTCTTGTACCTGTTGGTCATTTATTTGTATATCTTCTTTGGAAATATATCTCATTAGGTCCTTTGTCCATTTTAAAAATGGGATTGTCCTTATTTTTTTCTTTTTTTAATATTGAGTTCTATAAATTTTTAATATGTTTTGGACATTGACCTCTTATCAGATGGATGGTTTGAAAATATTTTTTCCCATTCCACAGGTTGCTTTCCATTTTTTCCAGCTTAATTGAGATATAATTGACAAATAAAATTTGTATATGTTTATGGCATACAATGTGATATTTTGATTTACGTAAATGCTGTGAAATAATGACCACAATCAAACTATTTTACATAATCATGACATCACATAGTTATCTTTGTGTGTGTGTGTGTGGTGAGAACGCTTAAGATCTATTCTTCCAGGAATTTTCAAGTATACAAAAAATTATTAACTCTAGCCATCTTGCTGTATGGTAGATTTCCGGAACTTATTCATCCTGTCTAACTGAAATTTTGTGCCATTTGAGCAACACCTGCCCATTCTTCCCACCCACTGGACCAGCCCTTGGCAGCTGCCATTCTGCTCTCTGCCTCTGTTGAGTATGACTTTCATTTTCTTTATGATTCCACATGAGTTAGATCAAGCAATATTTGTCTTTGTGCCTGGCTTATTTTACTAAATATAATATCCTCTAGGTTTGTCTGTGTTGTCTCAAATGACAGGATTTCCTGCCTTTAAAAGACTGAATAATATTCCATTTTAAATTATATATGTATGTGTGTATGATATACATATATCTGTATATGTATATATTATATATTTTATCTATTTATATTTGTGTTGATTACATTTCTTGGCTTTTGGTGAATAATGTTGCAACGAACATGTTAGTGCAGATATTAATATTTCCTTAAGATAGTAATTTTGTTTTCTTTGATGTATAATCAGAAATGAAAATGGATTGCTGGATCACATGGTAGTTTTATGTCTAAATTTTTGGAGAACTTTCGTTCTGTGTTCTATAATGGCTGTCTCACTTATATTCCTGTCAACAGTGTGCGAGCATTCTTTTTTCTCCACATCCTTGCCAGTGCTTGTTATCATTTGTCTTTTTTTTTTTTTTTTTTTTTTTTGAGACGGAATCTTGTTCTGTTTCCCAGGCTGGATTGCAGTTGCACAATCTCTGCTTACCACAACCCCTGCCTCCTGGGTTCAAGAGATTCTTCTGCCTTGGTTTCTCCAGCAGCTGGGATTACAGGCATCTGACATCATGCCTGGATAACTTTTGTATTTTTGTAGAGATGAGTTTCAACCATGTTGTCCAGGCTGTTCTCGAACTTTTGACCTCAGGTGATCCTCCCACTTGGCCTCCCAAAGTGTGATGATTACAGGCGTGAGGCACTGCACCTGGCCAATCTTTTGTCTTTTGATAATAGCCATTCTAACAAGTGTGAGGTGATGTCTTGTATTGTATTTCCCTGATGATTAGTGATGTTGAACATTTTCAGATATCTATTGGTTATTTGTATGTCTTCTTTTGAGAAATATCTATTCAAGTTATTTGCCCATTTTTTTCTTTGGCTATTGAGTTGCATGAATTCCTTATGTATTTTAGTTCTTAACACTGTGTCAGTCTTAGTTTTGTTCTCTATATTTGATGTTTGGTGCATTGCAAAAGATGGCATAGCTTAGTAGGATGTTATTTTATTTCATTTGCAAGGTAGGAGGGCATTGATAATTGTAGAAATGGGGAGAAGTTTCATATATGAATTTGAGTCTGTATAACTTAGTCTTCTGAGCTTTGGAAATAGAGATTATTTTTCAGTCTTAGTAAAGGAAGTATTTTAAAATTTTAGAAACAATCAGGCTATTGATAAATTATATTTAAGTGGTAGAAAGAGCAATGCACTGAGAATAATGATTTTAAAAAATCTTGAGGCCGGTGCAGTGGCTCATGCCTGTAATCCAGAACTTTGGGAGGCTGAGGCAGCTGTCTCTATTAAAAATACAAAATTAGTTGGGCATGGTGGTGCATGCCTGTAATCTCAGCTAGGCGAAATTGTGTCTCAAAAAAAAAAATCTTAATTCTGCTAGTAACTTGCTGAACCTGGACAAGTCCCTTAATGTCTCCGAACCTCTGTCTTCCTGCTTATAAATGATATTTCTATATAACTTCAAACATCCCTTCTAGACATAAAATTATGTCACTCTGATTTTTCTCTAGGGTCGCAATGATTCTTTGCTTACTTCCACAGAGTATGAAGGTAACAGATATCCCTTATCAATGAAAATTGCCTTTAAAAGTATAAGGCAGCAAACTGTGTTGCCAACGGAATGCGTGGAAATGTGCTGTGAATCTTGAACCTAAAGGGGTTGCCTGTAGCTCATTCTCTTTGCTGTGCACCATCGCAGTGTTGATTCCTGGTGTGCTGTGATTCTGAAAGAGAAGTACTCCGTCTTGAATCTGTAGTTTTTGGCAACCTGTTTCTAGATGGGACACATGTATTTCAGTGGTGACTTGCAAGGGCAATGATGCCCCAGCCTTAAGTGTGTAACTCTTAGGTAACACTAAAGTTGGCACTTGGCAACCATATAGGAAAAGAGGATAATGTCATGTTAGGCCTAATAATGTGTTTTGGGATGGAAAACGTCAAAATCTATACTCTACCTAAGTATAGATTTTGATAAAGTTATCAAAATCACTTTGTAGTAATCACTTTTTTTGTGATGTTTACAATGTATTCTATTATATATGGGGCTTACCATCTACCACTAAGGAAAGTATAAAAATTAGGCTGTGCCAAGTATTTTTCTCTCCTTAAAGTAATTTCCATCAGTATTTTCTCATCTTCCTCAGCTTTAATCTCTTCTGTGAATGTGATAGTGTTCTTAAGTCATACAGCTTGTAAGGCGAGGCGCTAAATCCTCAAATCTGAGGATTTAGCAGGGCAAGGGAGGGAGAGATAAATGGTAAGAAGGGAGGTGGAGGAGTTTATTGACTACTCATGTAGTGCTTCATTGTGAGTAAAGAAAAGCAGATTGGTCATCTATAATAAAATGTATCCCAAGTGTCATTTGCACAGTTGTAAGGTTTATTTCACTGTAAATCAGTATGCCTATTAGCATTTCACACATATCTCTGTCTCTCTGTCAAGGGTGTTTGCAGATTCTTTGTTGTTTCATACGTAAAGGCATTTTTTATCTTCTGGTGTCTTCCCGACAGACTGCCTCTTGAAAAACAAGTCTTCCAGTCTACACAGATGAATCTATCTCTTCATGACTACTCTGTTTCATTTTTGATTAGCTCCTCAGGAATCACAATTTCTGTTATGATTAGCAAAAATAATAAGATGGGGTCCATAATTTAACATTATAATTCAGCATCAAAATCACAGGCTTTTGTATTACTTTGAAGTCTTCCTGCTCCTTCTAAACAGAATTGCAGCTATAGCATCCTAGATAGGTGTTTTTCAAATTTCTTTTTCTTCCCTTCTTCTTCTTATTCTACTTCCCTTTATTGTTTTCCCACTCCCTTTTTCTCTTTTTTTCTCCCTTCCTCCCTCCTTTTGCCCCTCCTTTCTTCTCTGTATTTAAGTACTTCCAATAAAAACACTGGCGCTTGGCAGCATCTGGAAAATTCCAGATTCAGTTTCATCAACATCTGTTGAATGCCTATTATATTCTTGGGTCTATGGTAGACCTATTTCTATGCATTGCCTTATTTAATTGTCATAAAAATTATTTGAAAAACCTATTTTATTCCCATTCTATCAATGAAGAAACTTTGGCCTGATTCACAAAGCTAGTATGTGGCAGAGACTGAATGTGAAATTAGATCTTTCAAATTCTTCCTTTACTGGGTAGAAACTCTGTTTCATATGGGAAGTTGTATTAGGGTTCTCCAGAGGAACAGAACCAAGAGGATATATGGAGATATACATGTGTGAATGTATATTTATTATCGGAACTGGCTGTTGTGATTATGGAGGCTGAGAAGTCCCACAATATGCTGTCTACGAGTTTAAGACTGGGGAAAGGCAGTGGTGTAATTCATTCTGAGTCCAAAAGCCTCAGAACTGGGGGGCTAATGGTATAAGTCCTGATTGGAGTCTGAAAGCCCAAGAACCAGGAGTCCTGGTTTCTGAGAGCAGGAGAAGATGAATGCCCCAACTAAAACACAAAGCTGAATTTACCTTTTCTTCATCTTTTTATTTGATTTTGTTCCACAACATATTCAAATGCTGATCTCTTTCAGAAACAACTTCACAGACAAACCCAGAAATAATGTTTTATCAGCTATCTGGGCATTCCTTAGCCCAGTCAAGTTGACACATAAAATTAATCATCACAGAATTGCCATTATAAAAGGAACCATACCTTAGTGTGGAAGCAAGCTAGCAAAGATTAAATGAGAACATGTGACCAAATTCTGGGTCCAGATTCTCAATAACTGATTTAGCCTTGGGCAAGGTTTTGAACTTTGTGTTTTAGAGTCACTACAGATTTAAAAAAGATAGTAAGAGTAGTCATAGAAGAGTCTGCATTTTCTGTGAAATCTTAGTTTTAGAAACTTTTAATTTGGTGGACAACTTGGAACTCTTTAGCTGGGAAATAAATTCCACATAGTTGTTTTTATAGCACAGCAATTAATAGAAGTTATGTTATCTAAATCAGATGTTAACACATGCTCCATTTCTGAGCAGAATCTTATTTGATGGGACTATCAATACATATTTGTTGAATACCTACTATGTGAGCAACACTTTACATTTATGAGCTCATTTGACCCTTATATCATTTCTGATAGTTCTCAATTACTTATCTCAAAGATGATAAAAATGAGGCTTAGATGAGTTAAACAATTTTTCCAAGGTTACATAGCTAGTAGGTGGTGAAGTTGGGATTTGGATCTTTGAGAGCACAAAAGTAGCCCAGTTATTACTAGTGTGGGATTTTGAGTTAGATTTAAGTTACAGTTCTGTCTCTTACCAGCATTGTAACCTTGAGCAAATGACTTAATCTATCTAAACTTTCATTTTTAGATAGAGCAACTTAAGAGATCTGTACCTTTCTAAAGATTCAATTGCAGGTATCCCTTTAGCATGGGCTGACATAGTAAGTGAGGTATGCAGTGGCCCCTGCTTATAAGGGTTTAGCATGTTAAATAAGATATGAAGCATAAAGATGAGATGAGAGCATTTTTTTCACAGTGTATGCTAAAATGTTAAATCATGCAGTTTTAGCAAAAGATACCAGAGTGATACATGTGGACAATTAGACAGAACTTTGGAGTAGAGATGGGATATGCAAAATCTTTCCCCATCTTTACCACTAGCACACTGTGAATCTCAGAGCACGTTATTTCACTTCCATGTCCTCTATCTGTGTTTCATCTGTTCAGGCATTCATAAAACATCTAAAGAGAGACATCGGTGTGTTCAGGCACACGGTACCAGGAATCTAGGCACTGTAAAAGGAGCCAAGACATGGTGTCTGTTCCCATGATGGGCTATGGAACTTACAGCCTAAGAGAGAAGAAACAGACATGTGAAGTCTTTATAATGCAGTGTGAAGAGTGGTATAATAGTGCTCAGAGTCAGGGGAGGCTTTATAGAAGAGTTGACAACTGAAGAAGCAATGAAGATGAGGAGGGGCTCTGTCTTATTCATCTATATGGTAATATTTTCCAAAGCATTGAGTGCAGTGCCCAACACATAGTAGACACTCATTAATGAATTGAATATTGATTTGCAAGCCTGACTTGTTCTCAACATCCATTCCTTCCTATGTTTCTTGTCATAGCTCCTCTACCTCTTTAGGGAGATCCATAGGCACTCAGTTCAAGTCCCTAATTATCTTAGTGACAGTACAGCAGCGTGGTTAAGAACATAGGTTCTGAAGTCAGACTTCCTGGTTTCAGTTTCTGTCTCTGCTTCTTATTAACCATCTGATCTTGAGCAGTTACTTAGCTCTCTGTGCCTGTTTCCTTATTTATAAATTGAGATAATAATAACACCTAGCATTATTAAATGGAAAAAGTAAATGCAAAGAGCTTAGAATGGGGACTAAGCACTAAGAAAAGTAATTGCTTAATGAATATTAGCAATTTTTATTTTTCATTTTGATACATTTTGCACTGAGTTCATTTAGTAGATTGCCACTTCACAAATACTCAGTTACCTGCAAAAATAGAATTTCTCTAATTGACAGTGGACAGGAGAAGGTGACTTTATTTTAGGAAGCATGTTGCTTTTTCTTCACCTGCTCTTGCTTTAAAGCATGGATCATAGGGCCCTGGTTAATGCCACAAGGAGCTCACATGTATTTTGCTAATTATAAGTAATGCTTCTCAGTGGACCTTTTAATGGTTAAAGTTACCTTCAGATTCTGATTTTTCTTTACTCTTCATTAATATTAACATATTGTTTAATGCACATCAGAAAAGCCAAGTAAGCATTTAGAGAATGGTATGTGAATTCTTTGTAAACTGTTTCAGTAAACATTAAATGGGTGGCAATTACTTAAAGTGATTGTCTGAGCTTCATTAAAGTATTTAAAAGAAATATATGTGCTTAATGTATGTGCTTAATGTTGCTTTAATGTATGTGCTTAATGTGTGCTTAATAAATATGTGCTTAATATATGTGCTTAATGATGCTTTAATTATAAGGAACTTATTAGAGTAGCTTTCATTGGTTTACCAAATTAGCCTAATTGAAAACTTCACCCAAGGTATTTTTTTTTATGGGGGGTGGGGGGGTAGACTATTTCTTGTTTAATTTTTTAATCTATATTTTATTGCACTTTTTCTCCGACTTCAGCAATTGCTAGATCAATGCACACATCCTACTTTTACCACACAAATTCAGGCCCACAGCCTACTGCCTAGCCTATTGGCTTATGGCAATGATCAAACAAACCTACAGGTTATGACATCACTGCTTGAACAAGCCATCCAATTGCATCAATTTTTCCACCAAAATTGGAGAAACTTAGCTAACAATTTTAACTTACCAAAAGATTAGCTAAACAAACTATCTGCAATGCCCAGGTTGTCAGCTCACAGGCACGTCCCCTCCTTCAACAAGTGTTTACCCTAGAGGACTAGAACCTAATCAGTTATGGCAGACAGATGTTACACACATCCCTGAATTTGAAAAAGTCAGATATGTCATGTATCTGTTGATACCAACACTCACCTAGTTAGTGCACATGCTCTTCCTGGAGAGTCCACTTCATATGTCATTAAACATCGTCTCTTAACTTTTGCATTTATGGGGTGGCCCACAAAAATTAAAGCTGATAATAGTCCAGCTTATGCCAGCTTACAATTTCAACAATTTTTGTCACACATGAAACATCCAACATTCCACAGTCATCCGTATAACCCCCAGGGACAGGCCATAGTATAACGTGCCCATTCCACCTTGAAAAATATGCTCAGAAAATAAAAAAGGGGGAAATGAGTAAGGACTCTGAAACACTACTAGCACAAGCCTTTTTACCCTTAATTTTTAAAATTTAGATGACAATTTAAATAAGCTATAGAAAAACACTTTGCTAAAACCTCTCCAGACATAAAACCTGTAGTTTTATGTAAGGTTGTAAATAATAATAAATGATGTGGTCCAAATGATTTTCTAACATGGAGAAGAAGATATGCTTGTGTTCATACGCCCTCAGGTCCTCTTTGGATTCCAGCAGGACACATCAAGCCATCCCATGGTGTTGGTGCGACCAAACCTGATACCAGAAATGAAGGAGATGACCCTGCAGGACACATAGGTCTGGCAAATGTGGCTTCCTTGGACAACACAGGCCTCAAACAGAATGCTGAAGAAGGCAACTCAGAAGGCTAAGAGAGTCTTGCTCCAGGCAAAAACACCATTCACTCCCAATATTATTTTTTCATTCTCTCACTCTGCCTGCAAGCTGTACCTGCTACACTCTATTAAGCCCATTTTTAAACCTGCTTTTTTTCCACATTACTTAGACAGATACTCCCTTTCCAGCCTCTAACGACTCAACTACTTGACTAAGAGGAATTAACATACCTCCAGCGGGGTCCCTCAGTAATGGCACACATTAGACTGAGGTGCCAAGTAACATTGCACACTACTCCTTGACTGGAAAAAGACTTTGTTGATTATACTCATGATTGTCTTATATTATTTACTAATTCTAGGCTGCAAAGCCAGAATACGAGCAATGGCCGCCACACATGACAGACCTGTTGCTTCACACATCTGTGATCTTCAGTCAACAAAACCTCATGCAAAAAACATAAAAGGAAGAGATGTATGAGTTCAGTCAGAGTAGTGGGAAAAGAATTATAAAATGTACATAAACCTTCTTGGAAGGTCAGAGGATCTTGCAAAATCTCAGAATAGGATTTGGCTGAAGGCAGCCAGATTCTCTTATGTGGTGCCTGAAAGCTTAGGTTATAACAAGGAGATATAAAGAAACTGATTTAGCTAAGTTAGTTTACCTAGGCCTTGGAACCTGGCCTTTAATCATCTGTGGGACTGCCGTCTCCAGGGAGGGTGATCATGTTAATTATCCACAAGTGTGTTGACTGGAAGCCTCTGTCATTAAATCTATACTGAATAAATGCCTGCAGCACCAGCCGGTGAGGGTCATAGCAGTTGACTCTACAGCACCCTCCTCGGTGTATGGGAGTGGCCCGGACCCCTAGTCCACTCTTTCATTGGATATCTGCGTCTGAGTGCATTTGTTCATCTGTTGCTGGGTCAGGATCTGCAGGTAAGACCCAACATATTTCCAGAAAAACTGTTCTTCAAAAATTAGGTAGAAATTAAGACATTTTTAGATTTAAAAATGCAGAGAAAGTGTACTATTTCCATACCATATGCTAAAGAAAATACTTTAGCTCTAAATAAATGGCTGCTATTCAGTAACACAAACACATGCAAAGGAATAAAGATTTGTAGTGAAGATAAATTCATGACAATTTTAAAAGAAAATTTTAGTGTTGGTTGTGATTCTACTTTTTATTTCCTTAATAATTTAGAAGACACTTGCTTAAAAGACAATTAGTAATCCATGCTATTGGGCACCCGATGTATAGAGATACAATTTGTCCATCAATAACAGAAAAAGAAGAGTGATGAAACTATATAGGAGCAGAGTATTTTTATGCTATTAACGTTAACAACCAATAGGTCAAGAAAAATCACAAGGATAATTACAAAATACTTTAAAATCAATGAAAACACAACATATCAAAATGTTGGGGATACAGTGAAAGCAATGCTCAGAGGAAAGCTTATATCAATCAATGCTTCTGTTAAAAAATGATTAAAATGTGAAATGTTAAAGGTATATACACAATAAAAATAATATGTTAAAAAAGTATTATTTTATCACTAACTGTGTCTATTCTCATGAAATCAAGTGTATACTTCTCTGGGAAAATGATGACCATTTTTCATTCATATGTAACTGCTCCTTACATCACCTAACACACATCCAAGTTTTCCTACCAGAGACCAAACAACTAAAGCAACTAACCTTAGATTTTAAACAAAGCTGTGGTGATGAAATAACATCTGTATGTGTATTTGTAAATAGATAACTGGACACACAAAATGAGTAATTATTCTGGAAATTTTAGCTAAATAAAGATGACATACAAATGAAAAGTGCGTGTATTTAAAAATTCTTTCTATACCATTATAAAGCTCACAATTTTTTGTTCTTATTTGTAAATGGAAGGATCTCACAAGCTAAACTTGGCAACATGCTTATAGTGTTTGTAAAGAAAATGTCTGCTTAAATATCAAGTTATTTATAAAGGCAGATCCTAAGTGGATCCTAAGTGAAAACTAAGAGTGAAGGTTTTCCATAGCTTTTTTCTCATAAACTCCTTTAGTTCAGAGATAATAGTTACATATTTTACCCAGCAATTAACACAAAAGAAGTACCGTCCTGTGTGACCTCCGTCATGTCGGGTTCACCACCTGAGACGTCATCCACCACCTGCGAAGGTCTGGCCTGCAGACTCTGACCCAACTACGCATGAATGAATGAATGCACTCTCACACCATTACAGTGATTCAAGTGGGCTAGGGATGGTCGCCAACTGTTTTCAGAGAATGAACTGCAGCCAATTGACCAGGATTCCCTCTCCATCATTACATATATTGTTAGATTTTACAACACAGGTTCTAAGTTAACACACTTGTGCATAATTAACATGGTTAAAAGAGTGGTTTTATGAATGATAAAAGCTTTAGGTTTTGAGCCCAGAGTAAACATTATTAACAGGTAATTCTTCTTTGCTTTCCTCCTGAGAGGGTCATCAATACAAAATTTACTTGAGTAAACAGAATAGAGATAAAGGGATATGGAGTAAACAGACATAACTGGGAAAGCCTTTTATTCTCTCTCTTTCCTATGTTAATGTAAATGCCTCCCTCTGCCTTCAGTCTGTCCCAGTAAAACCTTTTCACCTTCCAAAAGTTTGAGATTACAATCTATAACTATTCCTAATATTTAATGTTATGCCAGCTACCCTGAGTGAATCTCAACCATCCTGTGCCTTAGTCCATTTGTGCTGCTTTAACAAAGTACCACAGATTGGGTAAAATACAAAAATAGATATGTGTTTTTCACAATTCTGGAGGCTGAGTATGCAGGATCAAACCTGTAGTGGGTTTATCATGTGGTGATAGCTGTTCTCTGCTTGGAAAAATGCTGCCTATTCTTGCATCCTCTGAAAAGAAGAATACTGTGTTCTCAAATGGTGTAAGTTAGAAGGGCAAAAAGGCTAAACGCTGCGTAAATCTTCTTCTATGTGGGCCTGAGTTACAATCTCTAGTGAGAAACCCTCATGTCCTAATTGCCTCTTTTAGGGCCCACTTCATAACACCATCACATTGGCCATTGTTTCAATATGAAGGGTAGTTTGCACAAAGTTCTTCTTTATGTAGATTGCAGTTACCTAACAGAGCAATTATTTTCTTACAAAAATAAGAAGGTGTAAACTCTGTGACTCTAATTCTTTTGAGAGCTGTGAAAGAAACATTTTCTGAAAAGAAATCTGAAATGCCTACATACAAGAAAAGTAAATCAATGTAATAATAATTATACCAGACATAGGAGGGGTTTATAAGTGGTCCTGGAAGTTATGGATTATCTCTTAATTCTGCTTTCCAGGAAAAAAAAAACAGTTTATCATCAATTTCTAATGACTATAATTCATTTCCATGAACTGTTTACTTGCCTACCAATAGAGTTTGAATACTTGTCCTCATCCAAATCTCATGTTGAATAGTAATTCCCAATGGTAGAGGTGGGGCCTGGTTGGAGGTGTTTGGATTATGGGGGTGGATGCCTTGTCGCTTGGTGTTGTCCTCACAATAGTGAGTTTTCATGTAAGATCTGGTTGTTTAAAAGTATGTGAGACCATTCCCCATCCCTAGGTTGACAATTGCTCCTGCTTTTACCATGTGATGTGCTTACCCCACCTGTCCACCCCTTGCTTTCTGCTATAATGGTAAGCTTCCCGAGGCCATCACAGAACCCAAGGAGTTGCCAGCACCAGCCTTCCTGTAAAGATTGTAGAACCATAAACAATTAAGCTCCATTTCTTTGCAAAGTACCCTATCAGGGGCATTTATATATAGCAATGTCAAACTTGCTTAATACACATAATTTATTTGCAGTTTAAGGGATATAGGCCTTACATCATGCACTGTCCTAGGGAGAAGAAATGGGTAGTCTTAGGACATAGACTGGCTTATAAGATTGGCGTAAGATATATAATTCTGATCCTTTTTCAACAGTAAGGAGAAAGATGTGAAGAACACATCTATAGAAAAGGTTCTGAAGATTCCAGAATTTCTATCAGCCTGACTGAGGAGGAGTTTCCCTTCCAAAGCAAGTCCATGAAGAGTAGAAGAGATGATTGCCTCCTTAAACACACACACCAAAATAAAGCTAAAAGAAACATTAAAAAGTAGGCAGATATGAATCTTCTGATGAAACAAAACAAATATTCAATAATTAATCATAAATAAATTGAGATCAATAAATTTATGGCAAAAAATTCTACATAATCATCTTATAAACATCAAAAAGCCACAAATGAACAGCATAAATAGAACTGAATGAATTCAGGAAAACAATACATGAAGAAAATGAGATATCAAAACCCACCCATGCAGACATGCACCAAGCAAAGCTGTGTGAGGAGTTTCTGTGGGTTCAGGGGAGCTGCAGTATGGGGCTGGAACACAGACTGGTGCACAGTCATAGGGACTGCCTCACTGGAGCTCTCTATTTCTGAGGCATGGTTCTCTGGTGCAGCAGCTGTGGTGTGGGCCACCAGGGCACCCAAGGCTGTCATGTAAGTAGGCATGCACGGAAAGGCTGGGGCCCCAGGAGAGGGTAGAAGATCAAGGAGTGCTGAAATTAGACCAGCCTTGCCTGATGTGCAGGAACACCATGCAAGAATCAGGTCTGACTGTTACCCAAGGTCTAGGGTCTCTTATTCATGAAAGTTGAACTTAGAAAGATGGCCATTCCTGGCCACACTGTGCTACAGATTCCCCTGCACCCACCCCTCTAGGCTCCACATCAGTTGGTTTCCTGCTTTGCTGCTTTGTTTACTCCTGTGGCTTCATTTCTGAGAGATGCAAGTCAGCGGTGGCTAAGTGTCCTTGCTCCTTTGGCCAAGGGAGGCGAGGAAACTTCCATTGCAGAGGCGGTGACAGAGAGGCTTTCTGTTGCCCCGGTGTCTCTCTCCAGAGAAGAGCCAAGTTGGTGCTAGCTAGATAGCTTGGACAGGGGATGGCTAGAGACCCAGGCCAGGAAGGTCTTCCTGAGGAGTCCATATGAAAATAGGCACCTACATTACACTCTAATCACTTTTCCGTGGGGCTGCTGTGGTATGCTGAGGCCTACTCCAGTCACTAGTCACCTCAGATTTTCTAGTACCCGGAGGTATCACCTGTGAAGGCTGAGAAACAGCAAGAAAGGCAGCCTAGCCTTTTGTCTGGTAGCTCCATCCCAGGGAGGTATGGACCTATTTCTGGCACAAACACACCTCTAAGAGGTGGCTGGAGACCCCAGTTGGGAGATAAGAACCCTTGTCAGAAGGAATGGTATCAGGGACCTGCTTCAGGTAGTCTAACCACATTTTGGTTAAGCCGCTGTGCTGTGCTGGGGGTACACTTCAGCCTTTGGTTGCCTTGGACACTCCAAATCTAGAAGGCTGAAATGGCTAAGTTGCCCAAACAGCAAAGATGTCAGTCTGCCCTGCCCCCTGGGATCCCTTTACCAGGAAGGGCCTGGAACCTCTGTCAACTGTGGTGGTAGCCAGAGATCCCAGTTGGAAGGCTCCACCTGGTGATGAGGTGAGGGGTCTGGAATTCAATTAAAAGGGCAGTCTGGCCACATTTTTATATGGCTGTTGTGCTGTCCTGGTATATCATTTTCACTCCAGTCAGCTTGGACTCTTCAAAGCTTACAGACTGGAATTGATAAGTCATTCAAATAGCAAAGATGCCGGCCCATACCTCTTTCTGGGAGCTCTGTCACAGGGAGTTTTCAAATTTCTGTGGACCCGAGGACAGTGGTGGGAGTGGCTGGAGTCCCGGTGAGGTGGAACAGGATATGGTACCTGCTTAAAAAAGCAGTCTGGCCATGTTTTTGTAGAGGAGACGTGCAGCAACTGGTGGATTCCTTCCACCACCAGTACATTTGGACCTTCCAAAGCTTGAAGGGCAGTACAGCTAAGTTGTCCAAACAGCAAAATTGGCAGCCTGCCCTGCACACCACGCCTCAGTTGATAGTGCTGTATGGTGTATAAATTACGTATGAACAAAGTATACAAAACATTATTTGATTCATGTTTTGTTATTTTGTCTTCAGTTCTGTGTCAAATAGAATGCAGAAACATGAGCCTTCCATGACTAAGGTTCTGGAAACTCTTCTAAAATATATTATATAAGACAAGTGATGTGTCCATACAAGATCGTCGATATTAGCTGAAAGACAGCACTTATAAACATAAAAGGGACATCAAACACACTTGTGTAAACAGGTCATCAGCCTTCATTTATCTCCTTGCCATCTACATGCTCAGACTGTTAATCTGATGGTAATGTATTTACTTTCAAGTGTAAGTTACATTTTAACCTCTTGATTGATTTATCTGTGAATATAACCACAGGAAATGACAGAAAGAAACAGCAAATGAAAAAAAAAAAAAAGCCTTGAATTGTACCGGGATGTCTGTGAAATGGACTTCAGTTTTTCTGCTCATACAGCTGAGCTGTTACATTAACTCTGGGGACTGTGGAAAGGTGCTGGTGTGGCCCACAGAATTCAGCCTTTGGATGAATATGAGGACAATCCTGGATGAACTTGTCCAGAGAGGTCATGAGGTGACTGTGCTGGCATCTTCAGCTTCCATTCTTTTTGATCCTAACAGCCAATCTACTCTTAAATTTGAAGTTTATCCGGCATCTTTAACTAAAACTGAGTTTGAGGATATCATCCTGCAACAGGTCAACAGATGGGTAGACCTTCCTAAAGACACATTTTGGTCATACTTTTCACAAGTACAAGAAATCATGTGGACATTTGGTGACATACATAGAAAATTCTGCAAGGATGTAGTTTCAAATAAGAAACTTATGGAAAAGCTACAGGAGTCAAGATTTGACATTGTTTTTGCAGATGCTATTTTTCCCGGTGGTGAGCTGCTGGCTGAACTACTAAACATACCCTTTGTGTACACTCTCCGCTTCTCTTCTGGTTACACTATTGAAAAGCATAGTGGACGATTTATATTTCCTCCTTCCTATGCACCTGTTGTTATGTCAGAATTAAGTGATCAAATGACTTTCATGGAGAGAGTAAAAAATATGATCTATGTGCTTTATTTTCAATTTTGGTTCCAAATATTTAATATGAAGAAATGGGACAAGTTTTACAGTGAAGTTCTAGGTAAGTAATTTTTTTCAGTTGTTAACATGGAGATCTAACTTTCCTGTGCCTTTGAAGATGAACTTATATAAAGCAATAAAGTCAGGGTAGTGAGTTTTGTTTTTATTTTTTTATTTATTTTTTTTTTGGAGTCTTGCTCTGTCTCCCACGGTGCCAGCTTGGAGTGCTGCAGTGCAGTGACACCATCTCGGCTCCCTGCTGGGATTATACGTGCATGTCGCCATGCTTGACTAATTTTTTTGTATTTTATTAGAGACAGGGCTTCACCATGTTGGCCAGTCTGGTCTTGAACTCCTGACCTCAAGTGATCCACCTGCCTCTGTCTCCCAAAAAGTGCTAGGATTACAGGTATGAGCCAGCATGCCCGGTTTGTAGTAAAGGTTTTTGTAAGTGAATTTATGAAAACACAAGATGATCTATGAATCACATAAATATTATAGAAAAGTTTAAATTATCAGATCATTCAATACCCTGTGGCCATTGCTCATACAGAACACTCTAGGAAGCCATAAACTGGTATACTAGTGCACCTAATATTTCTTTAATCACACATCTGTTTTACTATAGATTTTCATCCTAAAAAAAGGCCCATCAACAAACATCTTGCTGAATGCATACATGTAGATTGAGTAGTCACACATTTTTCTGCAACTATCTATGTAAGATTAAAGAAAATTTTTCTTTTATGTCTCAGTTTCCTTATTCTGAAATTAAAATATGTCCTCATTCTACCAGGTTTCCTTCACAGTTGCGAGAAATACTGTCTCCATCTCAAATGCAAAAATGAATAAGGAATTTGTAGTTTCTAATGTCTCTGCATTCCCTTACTAAACGATGGGAAATCATTCTTTTTAAGGCAATCATCTTGTTGAAGTCTCAACATTGTTATATATGTATTCATTTTTTTGAAACTATGTCTATTTATTAAAAAAATATGAGCCAAATTAAATTTGAGTACAAATCTCTATTTCAATAATTTCTCAAAATTTTCTAGCTGTAATTTACAAATGTATTTACTTAAAAGCTAATATTATTAATACCTTAGGATGAATCAAAAGCAGTAGTGGGCACAAGTATTTCAGCCATACTCTCAAAATAGCCCACAGTTCACTTGAGTAACTAAAGATGAAAGGATTAGCTTCATGAATTATGGAAACTAGACTATTTCTTAGAAAATTGTTTCATAGATACAGCAGAATTAGTTGATCATGTGGCTCAAAGAGTTAATATGTGTATGCTACTATTTTGAAGCTTTAAAGGGTAAAGAAATGGATGTTTAATTCTCTAGGGATTATTTTAATAATGGTTTATGATTGTGAGTATAATGATGCGGCATTCACGATGTCGTTTATCCTCAAAATTCTCTTATCACTTTGCTTTTCTTATAAATACACATGGGCAAAATATATAATTCATAAAAATTAAATTATGTCTATATTTGAATATATGTTTATGTATTTCAAAGCACAGACACTTTGCCTACATTGTTCTCATCCATTTCAGAAAACTACCAAGTGTAATTATCTTGTGTCATCTACCTTTTCTGTTCTTTATTCCTGTCAGGAAGACCCACTACTTTATCTGAGACAATGGGGAAAGCTGACATATGGCTTATTCGAAACTCCTGGGATTTTCAATTTCCTCATCCACTCTTACCAAATGTTGATTTTGTTGGAGGGCTCCACTGCAAACCTGCCAAACCCTTACCTAAGGTAAGGAAAAAAAAATTTTTTTTTGGTTTTGATTTGTTTGCTTTGAATTTTTAGTAGGAATGATCCTATAGTCTTCATTCCAAGTGATTGACTTATAGTGAAAGAAAGATGGGAAGTGGTCAGGGTGAAGCAGATACCAATTAGAAACTCATGTGCATGTTGATTTGTTGATACCATCACAATTATGTGAGTTTAATCATTACTAAAGATAGAGAAGTGTACTAAGGAGACTTCGAAAATAGGGTTGGTTAAATTAAAGTCTTGATTACGCAACACATAAGCATGTAAGAATGTATTGGTCATTCATTCAAAGAATATTTATAAAAAGTTTAGCACAAACCACAGGCAACAGAAAAAATAATAGACACAATTTCTGTCTCCACACATGTTACATTCTACTTCAAAAGATACAATATGTGCAAGTAATAAAAACTATGCAAAGCTATTATTTTGAGGAAAAACCCAATACCAAGAAAGCGTCAGTGGAGATTTAAAAAGTATCCTGAAATCACCGATAATTAAGAGGGGAGCTGAACAACGGGAAAGGCTGAGTGAGAATCAGGTGATTCTGAGAGTCACGTTAGAGCCAGATACTAATTAGGAGTTAAAATATTTATTAAGCACCTTTGGAAACTGCTAAAAAGAGTTAAGAAATGATGATGTGTGATAAGATCTTTTTTTTTAAAAGAAAGCAGACAAATTGGGAAATTTTGCATGGAATATGGTAGCAGATGATGGAAAAATAAGCTAGAATGTTTACAGAAATAATTTTGCCTTCATTTACACTAATAGTACCCACTTCATATTGTGTTGTGTGGAATAAAGGATAATATAGACAAAACACTTAAAATGTCTCTGTTATATAGTCAGTGATTTAGAAATATTATTAATTTTGCAATTATGGTTATTTTATTATGATTACTAATACTACTGTTTACTTAACATGTACAAGTCACTTGAGATAACATTCTTCATTTAGCAGAACCAGAACCAGATTGTTCAGCACATCAAGATTACATTCTCTTGCAAAGTCATAGATAGCAGATATCCTGTGGACCTGAATAAAAGTAGATATGCTAGTTTTGCCAGTAAGATGAGCAAGTTGAATTTCTAAAATTCTACTCTAAGTGATAAGGATCTTAAGTATTGTAGCTGAAAATAAAATAATTACTTAACAACACAAATATGTAACCCTAATAATAGTTGCAGCCAAGCTTAGTGTTCATCTGATTTTACTCAAGGATATAACTCATTGTACACTGAGATCCCAGAGGTTTACTTCATAGAACAGAAACACACCCTATTAAGCAGGTATTTTTGGCCTTATGACAAGCAACTCAGTAAAGCTTCCTGGGGGAACTTGTGTCTAGATACCATAGCTGCCTACAGAGAAGCAGGGAGAAGATGAACAACATACATATAATAAAGACCAAATAATTTCGATCATTTGTATCTGAATATAAACTTAGTTTACAATAACAAAAGAATTCTGTCTGCATACCAGTAGAAGATGATATATTTTATAAAGGAACACAGGAATCTCATATATTTTAAATTAATTTCATACTTTTAAGACATATGTAGAAAGTAAGCATTCTTTAATACATTATTAAGTAATCTCCTAAGATCTTTGTCTACATAAAACTGAGAATTTATTCCATGGTTAAAATCCAATATCTATGTTGCATGCAAATTGTATGTGCTTTATATAACTTTCTAAAGAGACAAAAGCTGAGGCAAGATTAATAAAATGTTTATGTCACCCTGTCCTGCTATTGAAAGATTTCCCTATTCACATTAAGGGAAAGTGATCATGCCAGTAGGAGGGGAAGAGAGTAGGAGGCATAGAAAGACAAGAAAAAGGATGACTTTTCTTTACAATGGTGATAATTACTAATACTAGCTGTTGTTATTAATTTGCAGAAAGATTTCAATGCAAGTCAATGGTTGTGAAATCATTTCTCTAGTTGTTTATTACATAAAATAATTGTTAACCCAAGTTGCTTTATTTTCAATTAAATATTAGATTCTCAGATAATTTATGTATATTTCAAAACAAAAAGACACTTGACAAAAGGTATCAAGTGTTTAAAGATGCACATAGCCATTGGTTTCATAATATATTCACATGAAATCATACAGAGAAAAAATAATTCAAGATGTACAGACAATATTTATGGAAAATATTCATAAAATTGACATTGGAAGTAACTCAACATCTTAAATGAAGCAATGATTAAAAACTTATACTATGTACATACTATAGCATTACAATAATTTTATTAATCAAATGTTAACTTACACTGTCAGCCATAATAAAAGTAAAGTGAGGTAGAAAATTATACATATAACAAGACGATAAATTTTTTGTAGGAGGAAAAGGTATGTACAATAAGGTTAAAATTTTCTAAATAAATGTTACATGTACACGTGTAAATAGAGCGAAAGCCATGATGGGAACATACACAATTTACATCCATAATATCTCTAAATAGAAATTTTAGAAAAATTTCCTTTTCTTTTTAAAACTTTTCATACTTTTATCAAATTACTTACATTGATTTTGTATTATTTTTATGAAGTTGCCACAGAATGGTAAACAAGCAGCCCGCATCAGTGATGAATCAGTAAACAGAGGTTAGATTACTTCAACATTGGGTGGATAAAGAAGGCTCTGGGCATCCAGCCAGTGAGAGTAAACACTGAACATGGGTTACATTAAATGTGGCAACAGGTAACTGCAATTACACAAAATGCCTAGATTCCCCATGTATTACCTGTAATAGTAATACAATGGCTCTCACATTAACACTGATGTCAGAAAATTAAAAACCATATTTTTCAAAATACACAGCAACATATGGTCGTCACAGTCAATATTTGGATATTTTTTATTTGTTTTATAAACAACAGTTAAAAAAAGTTTTATCCTAATGATTAAATCCGAAAATATATAAATTTAAATATTGGCACAGATTGGAGAAAGCAAATCAGAATAATTATCAATCAATTTTTGCCAAGCACATCTTCACTAGGAGTTTATGTAGTGTGAGTGAGCTACTCATGAGGGTGACCAGATCTCCCACATGGGAAGGCCTGGTGGCCTCTTCTGTCATGGTGCAAATGCTGCCTCTGAGATACAGCAAAGTAAAGATGAGAGTTCCTCATACGCAGTTATAAACAGCACATCAATTTAACAGTGTGATTTCAGGGCAATAGGGGTTCCACCTAAACAATAACCTGAGAAATACGATCATACAACTATCTAACTATATACTATACAATTCTGTGTTACAAATGAGACTCTCAGGACTAATTCATAGAAATTTCAAATCAAAACCTGACTCCAGAATGTCAGTGATTCTTAACCACCACCTTTTATGATTATTTTTTTCTTTATTTGAAAAAAGACTAGAAAACTCTGACAAAACTTAAGTGAAGTGTAAAGGATTATACAGTAAGATAAATGTAGACATAAACTCATCCCAACTGTGAATAACTTTTCCTCAGTGCTAATAGTTAGGAAAGCAAACCACTGATGGCTTCAAACTAAAAGAATTCTGTAGAAAACCTGCCTGAAAAAAACGTGATTTAGTAAAATGACAATATAGAGTTAAAGGCAAGTGGTACCACTTTTCAAGACCTATATTAGTAACTACAATATTATAAGTGAAGAGTCTGGGTATAATACTTCTAGCATTATTGTAAGGGTTATTGCCGTGTTTAAAATGAGGAAATTGAGGCCATATAAGAAAACTAAATGCCAGTTTATTTAGCTCACAGTGAGGTTCTATGGTCCGGGGAAAGGGGGCCAGAGAAGTCTCGCTGACTTCCTGGGGCCGGGTTTTGCTATGAGGAACGGGCAACAGCAGGATGCTCTGATTGGGTCTGGGGGAGCGGGATTGGACAGGGCAGGCCGCTATTGGTTGGTAGGTTGTAGGGCAGGTTTTCTGGTGCAAGAGCCGGCCATCAGCCCGGGCTTCCCAAGGGAGCTGTGCACAGAGCTAGGTACCGAGCGCAGGGGCAGGTGTTGGGAGCAGAGATAGGTGCTGAGTGCAGAGGTGGGTGCTGGGTGCAGAAATGGGTGCCGGGTGCAGAGACAGGTAGGTGGGTCTGGCCTCCCAGCGAGGAGACTGGCCTTACAATTATCTTCTAGACCACTATGTAATAGCTCCATTTCATTTCTGTCTTATACACACACACAAAAGCATGTACACACACACAGACACACACACATTTTCACAAATAGTTTTCGTAGAGGCCACCCGTCTCATAGTATACATCTTCTTGATGAGAAACTGAATGATTGAGTCAGTTAAAAGCTAAAATTTACTGCAATAATAACTGATAGTATTTGCTTTTCTCTCTTTAGTTATTTGTACCAAATCTTTCAGTGGTGCTTGCTGAGCTGATGCTCTTTTGTGATGGAACAAATTCTTTTTTTCATAGGAAATGGAAGAGTTTGTCCAGAGCTCTGGAGAAAATGGCATTGTGGTGTTTTCTCTGGGGTCAATCATCAGTAACATGACAGAAGAAAGGGCCAACGTAATTGCATCAGCCCTTGCCAAGATCCCACAAAAGGTTAGATCAAATGCCTTAGTGGTTTGGAAAACTACTGAAAGAGGCTGTCAAAATCTGTAAATAATCCAATTACATAAATTTTCTGCCTAAAAATTTAGTGTTGGGATAGCACTAATTATCAGATATTAGTTCAAAATCAGAAATATACATGGAATATGCTAAAATAATACAGAAGCTATTTTATGGATAACAGGAATAAACATATTTAAGTAGTGTAGGGAAAGTTTTGGTATTACCATGATGTTGGGGCCAGGTAAGGGATACCGCCAAATTCTTCCCCTGTCATTTGACACTTAAGTTTAAGGATTCCTGTGGGCATTGTACACACTACAGATGTTATCAGAAGAAGTTACATTTAAAGGTGTGACTTCACTAGCACACTAACAATAGCAGGTATTTCAAAATGTGTAACATGCATCATGAAATTTAGGCTTGCCACGTAATCCAGCCTCATATGCTTCATGCACATTTTGGAATAGGCACAATTGTATGATGTTCAGGTTACTATTCAGAGAAAGGATGACCTAGGCTGACATACAACTAGTCCAAGTTCCCATCCAGTCAGATAGATTTAGAGAAAGAGAAAAAGCAGCCTCCCTTGCTGGACTGAGCCCAGCCAATGTCTGAAGCAGGAAGATGAAAGAGAAAGGGTGGAGATGGGTCCTGTCCTGAAGGTGGATCCTGTGCTGTATAAAATGTGGCCGCACAAGGACTCTGCACTATCAGGTTAACAACTTGTCCCAGTGGAAGCAGCAGAAGAAAATATAGGAAGGAGTCAAACAGAAGGAAGCCAGGCAGGGGAATAGGCTCAGTCGGCCCCTCTATAGAACATAGTAGGAACATACTTTCTTCTGTGTAGAATTGACCTGTGTGTCTTGGTCAATTACTTTTTAGTTCCTTATCTGATATAGTCTTCTTGTAATGAACTATACTAATGTTTTTGCTGAAAATTCAGTTACTTTAATACTGACAAAACAATAGTTAAATACTCTAAGTATTGTTCAGTTCATAAGAATTGCTTGGGAGTTCTAAAGTTAGTAACTTAAACATAAAAATGTCTTTGCTACAGCAGAACATATTAATAACTGTTGTCAAGCTTTGTAGCACATTGTTGAAGTGTTTACAATCAGTTGACCAATTCAGCAAAATACAAGTTTGAATTTATTCAAAAGCTGTTTCTTTATTTATGACACCAACAGGTTCCTTATTTCAATACTGCAAAAACATCTAAAATTAGCAATATCGATAATACTCTGAATTTGTCTCAAAAATTTCCCCTTGAAATTTCTCCTGGAAGTAGTGTTGATAATTCATAATTTCAAAGAAATTATACATGCTATCTTTGTTGCATTAACTCATTTCTTACAAGTAGTTTATTTTATCAACTTGCTTTTTTGTCAATCAAGGACACCAAACTCTAATATAATTACTTATAGACAAGTAAAATGAATGTATTACTTCCCATGTTACTAAAAAATGAAGAATTTAATATTTGATTTGGAAGATAAAAATTAGTATAAAATACATCAAACAAAATGAATATATAGGTCATTACTAAATTGTTACTGCTTTTTCACTAGCATTATAATGACTACTTGAATTTTTTTCATACATATAATTTTTTAGAATTATGTGTTTAAAATTAAATTAATTTTGTTTCTTAACTTTTATTTTAACTTCAGGGGTACATGTGCAGGTTTGTTACATAGGTAAACTTGTGTCAAGGGGGTTTATTTCACAGATTGTTTCATCACCCAGGAATTAAGTCCGGTACCCATTAGTTATTTTACCTGTTCTTCTCTCCCCTCCCATCCTCCACCCTCCACCCTCCAATAAGCCCCAGTGTTTGTTGTTCCTTCCGTGTTTCCATGTGTTCTCATCTTTTAGCTTCCACTTAATAGTGAGAACATGTAGTATTTGGATTTCTGTTTCCATGCTAGTTTGCTAAGTATAACAGCCTCCAGCTTCATCTATGTCCCTGTAAATACAAAGTCTTGTTCTTTTTTATGGCAGCATAATATTCCATGGTGTATACATACACCATTTTCTTTATTTAGTCAATCATTGATGGACATTAAGATTGATTCCATGTCTTTACTATTGTGAATACTACTGCTATGAATATACATATGCCTTTATAAGAGAGTCATTCATCATCCTTTGGGTATATACCCAGTAATAGGGTTGCTGGGTTGAATTGTATTTTAGCCTCTTGGTTTTAGAGGAAGTGTCACACTGACTTCCATAATGGGTGAATCAACTTAAACTCCCACTAACAGAGTATAAGCGTTCCTTTTTCTACACAATCTTGTCAGCATCTATTACTTTTTGAGTTTAATAAATAGCCATTATGACTGGTATGAGATGGTATCTATGTGGTTTGATTTGCATTTCTCTAATGAGCAGTGATGTTAAGTGTTTTTTCATATGATAGTTGGCTGCATCGAGGTCTTCTTTTTAAAAGAGTAACAGTTTTTTAAACATTTGAACTTTTCATTGATATCTCATTTTTCTCTTTTTTTTTCAATATACAAAAGTAAATTTTATTTCTTTTTTTTTCCCATTTATTTATTTTATTGCATTTTAGGTTTTGGGGTACATGTGAAGAGCATGCAAAATTTTTGCATAGGAACACATGTGGCAGTGTGATTTGCTGCCTTCCTCCCCATCACCTACATCTGGCATTTCTCCCCCTGCTATCCCTCCCCAGCTCCCCACCCCCCACCATCCCTCCCCTATTTCCCCCCAACTGACCCCAGTGTGTAGTGCTCCCCTCCCTGCGTCCATGTGCTCTCATCGTTCAACACCCGCCTATGAGTGAGAACATGCGGTGTTTGATCTTCTGCTCCTCTGTCAGTTTGCTGAGAACGATGGTTTCCAGGTTCATCCATGTCCCCACAAAGGGGAAGACAGTGTGGCGATTCCTCAAGGACATAGAAATAGAAATTCCATTTGACCCAGCAATCCCATTACTGGGTATATATCCAAAGGATTACAAATCGTTCTACTATAAGGACACGTGTACACGAATGTTCATTGCAGCACTGTTTACAATAGCAAGGACCTGGAACCAACCCAAATGCCCATCGACGATAGACTGGATAGGGAAAATGTGGCACATATACACCATGGAATATTATGCAGCCATCAAAAATGATATCTCATTTTTCTAAGCTATTATTTTGGAAAATCCTGGTTTCCTTTTATACTTAACTAATTATAAAAGTTAAGAAAATGAAATGTAAGTATTCTGTTTACATCAGTCTTTGAGTAGTATTTATTACCTAATATCCCTTGATCTCATTCTTAATCTCTTTAGAGTTCTAACATTCTGTAGCTTTGGAATTTCACCCATGGAATAAGATGTTTTATTTACTGTAACAGGTTCTGTGGAGATTTGATGGGAATAAACCTCATGCCTTAGGACACAATACTCGGGTATACAAGTGGATACCCCAGAATGACCTTCTTGGTATGACTCTGGAGTACAAATATATAATATATTAATAACAGGCATTTAGAGTGTTAATAATTCATCATGAAATAAGATTATTTGTTATGGAAAAACTTTAAAAAAATGAAATTTCTTTATGTTTATTCCAGTACCATAGGAACAATAATAAGCAGTAATTGTCAGCATTTTATTACATATGCTCACATTCTTTATGGTCGGAAACAGAGTATCTTTACTTCAGGTGTTATTTATTACGTCTTACAGAATTTTTAAATAACTTCATGGGTTGTCTGTCTCCTACTTCTATAACTTTACACCTGTTCTTTCTTTTTATGCAGGTTTATTTATAATGTCACTAAAATAACAGCTCCTCTGCTATCATCAGGGGCTCTGCATTTTTTGAAGAATTAAATTCCTAATCTTAATCATAAAGTGATGACACATTTCATGATGAAGCGTAACTTGTCCTTCCTCAATCCTGACATCACCATCACCCAACTGCCTGCTGCCTTACACATGTCATATCACATTCTGTGACCGCACTTAAGAGAACACATTCTTACATGTCCATCACTTTTCGGGGATTTCTTTTTTGCATAGTTTATTTCTTTTATTTAGATTGTGCTTTTTCTTTAATCCTACTGGTAAGCTTGTATTAATTTTTTTCAGTCTGAAGACTTTCATATAGCTTTCATATAGCTTTCACTTACATCTACAGCAGAAGTAGGTGCTCCTTCCTCTGAAGTCTGAAACACAATTTTAATTTGGTTCAATGTGTTAGCTAGAAATCACTGTCACTTTTAGAGTCTTTAGTTGTGGATTTCTCATTTTATTCCTATGAATAATTTTGCTAACATTAATTTAATCCTAGGTCATCCAAAAACCAGAGCTTTTATAACTCATGGTGGAGCCAGTGGCATCTACGAGGCGATCTACCATGGGATCCCTATGGTGGGCATTCCATTGTTTGCGGATCAACCTGATAACATTGTTCACATGAAGGTCAAGGGTGCAGCTGTTGGATTGGACTTCAACACAATGTCGAGTACAGACTTTCTAAATGCACTGAAGACTGTAATTAATGATCCTATGTGAGTATAATAATTTTTACTAGGTGGTATTTGTATAGACAGCTTATCTTGTAAATACTAAGTATGAGATTCATCCTTTTTGCAAGAGACTAATTTTGAAATAATTTAAATGATGTAGCCGATCTGAAATCTTCTTTGATTTTTGAGCAGTTTTTAAAAAATTGTGTTTGGACCCCATACATTTAAGGGACATCCAATTAGTGAAACAATTTTCTACACAAAAATAATTTTAAAGTAATATAGAAAATATTTAAAAGGCATTTTAAAAAATTGATACAATCAATCCATAATAGGAAAAATAAACTTGAAGAAACATCATTAAATATTTTAAATACCTAAAATGTCTAAAAGTATAACTATTTTCCTGATGCAAAATTCACTTTTATTGTTACAATTATTGTAACAGACTTGATAATTAGATATAATTTCCATAACTTAAAACCCATCTATTTACAGTATAAAATCCCAATATATTTAGAATGCTTAGAGTCATGAAGCCATCTGGAATTATACTTTTTAAGGTGTTGTGTAAATGATGTCTTTCACCTAGTATAATTTTTAAATTTTTTAATGGTTTTTGAGATTCATTCATGTTGTAGTGTGTATTTATACTTCTTTTTACAGCAGTGTAACATTTTGTAGTATGGATATGCCATATTTTATTTGTTCACCTATCAGTTCATTGGCCTTTTGCTTGTTTCCAATTGTGGCAATTAGGAACATTGCTATACATGTTTTTGCATAAACATATTTTCCTTTCTTTTGGGTTGATACTGTAAGTGGAATTCCTGGCTGATGTGGGAACTGTATGTTTACGAAGAACTGCTAAACTGTTTTCCAAATGACTTGTTCCATTTGCCATTACCACCAGAGTACAAGAGGGTTCCAATTCCTCCACAATGTTGCCAACACCTGTTATTGTCTTTTTGTTGTAGCCTTCTTTGTGGGGGTGAAATGATCTCTCATTGTGCTTTTGAATTGAATTTTCATTATGGTTAAAAATGTTGAGCATTGTTATATGTCCTTATTGAAGATATATCTTCTTTGGAAAAAAGTCTATTCCAATCCTTGAAATGTTTTTTAACTTTGCTCCTTGTTACTGAGTTTTAAGAACTGTTTACATGTTATGGATATAATCTTATATCAGCTATGTAATTTTCAAGTATTTTGTTTCATTCTGGGTCTGCTAACGTTTTACTTTTTTGTTGATGGCTTTTGAAGCACATAAATTTTAATTTTCATAAGTTAAATTTGTAATAATTTATTTATTTATACTCCAAAGGAAACAATGTAAAAAATGCCTAAAATTCTCAACCCAGCTACCATCAATTCAGCATTTATAATTACTGTCAATAATATTTTTATATGAAAGTTATCACCTAAAGGAACACTTTAAAACAGGTTGGACCATAAAACATGTTGGACAAATATAAAAGAAATATAAGGTGATCTATTTAAATGGAAATATATAAATACTGCCATTAAATCAAAACAGACTTTAAAAAGAGGAGCAAATAATTAGTAAGAACAAAAAATATTAGAATAACAGAGTTAACAAATGGAACTTTGTATACTTTCATATACATATATATGTATAAATACACATATATGTATTATATATATTGACTGGAAGATACATTTTCTTAGAGCATGTTGAACTGTTAATAGCTATTTGAAGTGATATTTGGTGGGCTGTAAGACTCAGCAAATATGAAAAGATTCAATATAATAAAGTGTATATAATACAGCCTTAGTGGAAGTAAGGGACATTATAAAAATAATAACTAAAATAACTTTGATTTTTGAAGTTAAAAAATATACTTCAAAAGAAATTTAAAGTCCTGCCTCAGCTTCTCAAGTAACTGCGATTACAGGCATGTGCCACCACGCCCAGCTAATTTTGTATTTTTAGTAGAGAGAGGGTTTCACCATGTTGGTTAGGCTGGTCTCAAACTCCTGACCTCAGGTGACCCACCTGCATTGGCCTCCCAAAGTGCTGGGATACAGGTATGAGCCATCACTTGAACCTGGAAGATAGAGTTTGCAGCGAGCCAGGATCATGCCATTGCAGTCCAGCCTAGGCAACAACAGAAGAACTCCGTCAGAAAAAAAAAAAAAGTAAAAAATTACAAATTAAAGTCAAGAAGTAAATCATGACTATGCATGCATTTTTATCTCAGCAGTGCTGCTTTCAATTATATACTGAACAGATATGTATACATATATAAAACTTGTGCTATATATAATATGGACAGGAAACAGGAAAATACTGGGTAGAAGAGGTCAGTTCCCCAGCAAAGTTCTCACCTTCAAGCCTGAAAACTGATGGCCTTACATGAGAACACACATTCCTCTTTTTGAGCCCCAAAGCTGCCTTTTGGCGCCCCCATGCCCCCCTCTTCTGTACCTATATAAACCCCAAATGCCCGGCTCCATAAGGAGATGAACAGAAGAGCAGAAGAATGGCAGAATGGTGCATTAGAGAGAAGAGAAGGAGCTTCTGAATGGTGAGAGTAGTTCAGCTAGGGACAGTCAGAGAGGAGAGGAAATTGGACACTGGATGGCCAAACTCCAGGGGAAGATCATCTTCCCACTCTATTACCATTCCAGCTCCCCATACATCCCACTAACAGCTAACTCCAGCACTGAATAAAAGCCATGCATTCTGTCATAAACATTTACATGTCATCCTTCAATTCCACATGCGACCTGATTCTTCCTAAATGCCAGACAAGCACCTGAGTACTAACAGGGCACTGAACTGGTTAACACTTAAGCCATCAGAAGATGGCAAGGCTAAAAGAGTACCCTGTAACACCACCCACATGGGCTTTGGGAGTTACAAACACACACCCCTGGATGGTGACTTGGGGCCAGAGGCCAAGGGTGCTCACCCAGGCTCCTGCACCTGGCTTTCTGTGTGCTCCCCCTCCTGTAAGGGGTTTGTGTGTGAACAGGGAGTGAACAGATGAGCCACACACCTGTCGGACATCTTGTGAGGGGGGCCATGAAACTCTTGAATTTCATATACAAAAATGTTTATGACAGAATTATTACTACTATCCAAAAATTGTTTGCAACTCAAATGTCTATTGGTTATAAGATGATGATATAATCCACGTGTTAGCAATCAACAAAATACTACACAGCAATGGAACTAACCAACAACTGCTACATAAAACGTTTTTAACAACTCTAATGAATACATATTATATAATTCAATTATATAAACAAGCAAAACTAACGTATGATATTTGAAATCAGACTAATGCTTAATTGGAGGACAAAGCTAACGACTAAATGGTTCAGGAACAGAGAATTATTCTAGGTAGGTTGTGATATCCTGTACCATGAACTGAGCAGTAGGTAATTGGTATCTTCTCTTCAAGATGATCTTACACTTTTGACCTACTTAGTGTATGTATATTTATCTTTTGGTTTTAATATTTAAAGGTTTATTTTAAAAGATATGTAATATATTTTAAATTCTAGGAATCAAATGTCAAAATAATCATAAAAAATAGAGAAAATCCTAGGGGTTCCATCATAGTGTGGCCAAGAAAAGCCTCTCTTAGAGGTAACATTTCAAGGGAAGCCTCAAAATGAGAGAGAAGCTTGCCTTGGTTGTTGCAAGAAAGAATGCTTCAAGAGTGGGAGAGAAGGGACAAAATGTGTAAAGGTGCTAAGATGAGAACACCTGTGGGAGCGTCAAGAAAAATAGGTCAATGTCTCTAGAAGACCTAGTGTCCATGCAAAAAGTGTTAGGAGAAGAGCTTGCCAGTGTTTGACATTGCAGGCTCCTATAGACTAAATAACAGAGTTGGATTTTATTATTTTATTTTATTTTTTCATTATACTTAAGTTCTGGGGCACATGTGCAGGTCATGCAAGATTGTTACACAGGTATACACATGCCATGCTGCATCCATCGCCCTGTTATCTACATTAGATATTTCTCCTAATGTTATCCCTCCCCAATCCCCCAACCCCCTGCTATCACTTCCCTAGCTCTCCCACCCCCTAACAGATCCCAGAATGTGATGTTACCCTCCCTGTGTCCCTGTGTTCTCATTGTTCAACACTCACTTTTGAGTGAGGACATGCAGTGTTTGATTTTCTGTTCTGTGGCAGTTTGCTGAGAATGATGGTTTCCAGCCTCAACCATGTCCCTGCAAAGGACATGAACTCATCCTTTTGTATGGCTGCATAGTATTCCATGGTGTACATGTGCCACATTTTCTTTATCCAGTCTTTCACTGATGGGCATTTGGGGGTTGGTTCCAAGTTTTTGCTGCTGTGAGCAGTGCCACCCAGTAATGGGATTGCTGGGTCAAATGGAATTTCTATTTCTAGATCCTTGAGGAATCACCACACTGTCTTCCACAATGGTTGAACTAATTTACACTCCCACCAACAGTGTAAAAGTGTTCCTATTTCTCCACACCCTCTCCAGCATCTGTTGTCTCCAGATTTTTTAATGATCACCATTCTAACTGGCGTGAGGTGGTATCTCAATGTGGTTTTGATTTGCATTTCTCTAATGACCAGTGATGATGAGCATTTTCTCATATATTTCTTGGCTGCATAAATGCCTTCTTTTGAAAAGTGTCTGTTCGTATACTTTGTCCGCTTTTTGATGGGGTTTTATTCTTAATATGATGAGAAGTCAGGCAAAAATCTAACTCAGGGGAGTGTCAAAATCTGACTTTTATTTCAAAAATATCATTCTGGCTACTGGATAGGAAACAGTAGGAGATACAGGGGTAGGGTAAAAGCAGAGTGACTAGCTCTGAGGCATTTCACTCACCATGACCACAATTCATTTTCATAAATTAAAAATGATATTTCTCAAATTATATTTTCACTGTTTCTTAAAGCACTTAAAATTGCTCATGATGTTGAGTATGTTCTCATATGCCTATTCCAGCACCAAAAGAGTATAATTGGATTGTTCATAACACAAAGGATAAATGCTTAAGGGAAGGATACCTTATTCTCCATAATGTAATTATTTCACATTGCAGCCTGTATCAAAACATCTCATGCAACCCATAAATATATACACCTACTATGTACCCAAAAAACTAAAAATTAACAAATTAAAAAAAAATAATGAAATAAATCATATTTGCTTTGCTTGAGAAAAATTAGTTTTCTCATCTGATTTTTTCCATTTTTAGGTTAAAAATATTTACCAATGATAAAATTCCAATTTAGAAGCCAAAATTTCTACATTGACTCAAATTAATATATGCAAATTCTATGTCAATTCTATGACATTTATTTTGAATCATTTGACACTTTGAAAACCTTTCATGGGGTGGATGTGGTAGCTCACACCTGTAATCTTAGAACTTTGGGAAGCTGAGAGGGGTGGATCATTTGAAGCCAGAGTTCGAGACCAGCCTGGGCAACGTGGAAAAACCCTGTCTCTACTAAAAATACAAAAATTAGCTGGGCATGGTGTCATGTGCCTGTAATCCCAGCTACTAAGGAGGCTGGTCCAGAAAATTGCTTGATCCCCCCAGGAGGTGGAGGCTACTGTGAGCCAAGATTGTTCTACTGTACTCCAGCCTGGGCAACAGAGTGAGACTGTGTCTCTAAACAAACAAACAAACAAATGTAAAAAATAAAAACCTTCCATGGACTTGATATGCTCAGACAAATTAACTTAATTTCCATATTGGTATCTCTATGTTTATCCTTCAGATATAAAGAGAACGCTATGAAATTATCAAGAATTCATCATGATCAACCAGTGAAGCCCCTGGATCGAGCAGTCTTCTGGATTGAGTTTGTCATGCGCCACAAAGGAGCCAAACACCTTCGGGTTGCAGCCCACGACCTCACCTGGTTCCAGTACCACTCTTTGGATGTGATTGGGTTCCTCCTGGCCTGCGTGGCAGCTGTGATATTTATCATCACAAAATGTTGCCTGTTTTGTTTCTGGAAATTTGTTAGAACTGGAAAGCAGACAAAAAAAGATTAGTTGTATTTGAGGCTTGAAGCTGGGAAACCTGATAGATGGGACTAATTCAGTTTATTTCAACAAGAAAGGCTATGATGCATGGTTTCTTTCTTTCCATGACAGAACATCACTTCAAAACATGCTGACCTTGTCAAGTAAAAATTTGTGTTTCAGAGATTTAATACCTATTTAATGGTTAGAAATATTTTTTGTCAAGAAGGAAAACACCAACAAAAATATAAAACTATATAAAGCCACATGATCTTACATTTAAATTTGTTGAGCTTCTATTGAAATTTGTTGCTCCCATTCACAGGTAACATGAAAAAATTTTCACTGAGCTTAACAACATTTCACATATTGTACATAAACACAAGAACACAAGAAGTTCACTGAGAATGTCAGTACTGATTTGCAAATACTCAGAATACTTTGGCTTCATTTGAGCAGGATTTTGATATTTTTAACTGTTGCTAAAGGAACTATTAAGCAATTGAATTGTATAACAAAAACCTCTCTCTTCTTTTTGATATTTTGAGATGAGTAGTGCTGCTTGGCTTTTATAGTGCATCCTGCTTCAGCCTCAGTTTTTCCTAAAAGTTATGGCAAAATTTTTATCATTTTAGAGCTTAAGTCATTTCCCAATGGAACATAGGTGGAATTAGAAATACAGAAACTCCTACGTGCTTCCTACAGTAAAATTGAACTATTTCACAAAGGTGTTTGTTCTATGAGTCAATTCAGGCTTTCCTAACTCAGGTTTTTCAAATAATATCGGCAAAATCAACACATGTCTGCCCAAAAACATATTTTAAATGGAGAAATGAGTGAGTGAGTGGTGGAAAGAACACTGAGCTAAAAGTCAGGAGAGCTGAGATCAAGTTCCATCCTTTTACTAAGCCAATCTTTCACCATGAGCCTCAGTTTACCCATTTTTTCAGGTCACTTAAAAATATTCATCTGGTTGATTTTTTTCTCATTTTAAAATTATTTCAATACTTTTTAGGGAACAGGTGGTATTTGATTAGAAGGAAAAGTTCTTTAGTTGTGATTTCTGAAATTTTGGTACACTCATCACCTGACCAGTGTACACAGCACCCAACGTGTAGTCTTTTATCCTTCTCCCCACTCTGACTGTTCTCTGAGTCCTGAGAGTCCATTATATTATTCTTATGTCTTTGCATAAGACATAAGAATATATACACATATATATTACATATATAAGACATAATAATATATACACATGTATATTACTATACACATATATATTACTATATACATAGATCTGTATTTGTATTCATTTACATAAACCTGAAAAATCTATTTTTGAGGGAGTATAATATAAAATAACCTTCTAAAATAAAATGTAAGTATATAGCGTTAAACTGAAGTTCTACATCTAGAAATCTGCCATGCAGAAATTCTTCCATATAAGCACATATATGAAAAGAATATTTCCTCCAGCACTTAAATAGTTGCAGTCAATGAACACATGTTCCTCCTACAAATGTGAGTGTAGCCATTGCAGAGAACAGCTTATTCCACTGCTAAACAGAAAAAATCATTTCCATCAAAACAGTAATAAAAATAATAAAAACCAGATATATGGTGGCAAAGTTATCTCAAGGTAAATGCTGCATCTGCAGCTTCTGTTAGCAGGTATTCTCTGGGCAAACCAAAATAGGTTTAAAAAATGAAATTAATTAACAAATGAAAACTGTACTAGGAATTGTCTTTAAGACATGCAGCAAACAAACAAGTAACTACTAAAGAACATCTACTAAGAGTTGTTAACAACAGCAAGGGCCTGTGGCAATTAAACGATGACTTGTTTTCTAGCCTACCCTCACTCAGTGTGACAGAAATTTTGCTGCAGGCAGGTGTAGACAACAGCATTAAGCTCTACCTCCATGAAACTTCTACAGGAGGGCTATATTAATTTTTTAGAGGGAAAAGCCTCCTGAGTTTTGCATGCACACACCTCATGTATATGTTACAGAGGCTAAATTCCAGGCAAGAGAGGCCAAAAATGTGTCTCTTCTTTCTTCTAGCCACTGTCGTAACACAGAGCTTTTACTCAGGCACAGCATACTAAGAACTCTGAGTTCCAAATAGTCATTATTATTCATTCATAGGATGGAGGTTCCCTGAGAAAAGAAGCAAACTAAAAAGGAGGCTAGCATCTTACCCTTAGTGGCACAAAGTGTGCCACTGCCTCTGCCCCAAGCTCTGGAGCCAGGGCTGATATATTTCACCCAAAGAAAGTGTCAGACCATTAAACAAAGAGCTCTAAAGCTCTCATGAGAGTAATTTATTTTATCTGAAAGAATATGTAGGAATTTCAAGCCTAAATGTGTGCTTAAAATATGAAGAGTTTAACAGTAGACAGTTTAAAAGAAGGCGGTAATTTCACGAGAGATACAAACAAGATCATGGGCAAGCTAATAACAAAACAAAACAAAACAAAAAACAAAACAAAGAGAAGGACAGTAAAGTAGAGCCTTTCTTGTTTCCAAACCAATCTGAAATGTCTCAAAAGCTATCACTGCTAATGTGACTCAATGATATTTTATCAGATTGTGAAGTAATGTTTGACGCTGGGATACTACCAAAAGCAAAGGATGAATAAACCACAGTTTATGAAGTCTAATAGCTAAACGGGGTATGAAAAACAAACAAATAAGCCAACAAACAGGAAGGAGTCAAAGAGGGCTTCTACTAAAATTGCTGTTATTATAGGCCTGTGAAAATGCCCCAGGATGTATCCTCTGTATAGAAATAGCAAGGAAATGACACTACTGAGAAAAGAGATTTAATTAAATAATTCATTACTCGCTAAACAATTAACAATTGCAATTTTCAAAAGGTGTGGGTTTAATTCTCAGAGTAACTATGACATACTATCTGAAATAAGGAAGGTTTAACAAATTTTAAATGATCTATAAAGAAATAGGAAATTCAGATTGCTATATGGGGAAAAATGGACAAAAAAAGTGTTATGAAAGTGATGAGTTGCAGATTTAACAAACAAAACTTTAATTTAGATATTATAAATATTTTCAAAGACCTAAAGGGAACCACATCTAAAGCTGAAAAGGAAGGTATAATAATAATGTCACATCCAATAGAGAATACATAGAAAGAAATAGAAGTTATATTTTTTGAAAAGAACAAAGTGAACATACCAAAATGAAAATTATGATAACGAATAACAAACGCACAAGCAGAATCCTGCTTTATATTTGAAGCAGAAGAAGCAAGGGCCAACAAACTTGAAGATAGATCAATAGACACAATATAATCCAAAGAACAGAGAAAAAAAAGAAAAAAATTAAACAGAGCTTTATAGACTTTTGAGATACACTTAAGCACAGTAACATATGCAAATAGGAGTTCTAGATGACAAAGAGAGAGACAAAGATTCAGTGGAAAATTTTCAAAATAATGTCCCAAACTTTCCATAAATGATTTTAAAAACCACTAATTTACACATTTCAGAGTTTGAATATATTCTTAGTTTAGGAAAAATACAAAAAGATCCAAACACAGATAAAACAATAGTAACCGGCTAAAAGCTAAAGGAAGAAAATGATAAAGCGCAAAGAGAAAAACAAGTCATTATATACAAGGGAACTAAAATAACATTAATAGCTGAGTACTTATCAGAAACTCTGCTTCCGCTAAGGCAATAGCATGAAAAGAAAAAAATGTCAACCAAAAATTCTATATTCTACAATATCATCTTTAAAAAGTAAAGGGGAAATAAAATCATTCCTAAACAAACATAAAATAAGATTTATTAGTAAGTAATCTGCCTTCCTTAAAAAATTTCCAAAGACATTTTCCAGGCTGAAAGTAATAAACAGAGAAAAAATTCTAATTCGCATAAAAAAAAGAGCACCTGAAAAAAAAATTATAGAAATTAACAAATTGTATAATCCATATTTATTCAACTTCCTTCAACAAATTTAAAAAGTATGTAAAGCACATATATAGTTATACTGTTGGGCCTTTAACATATACATATGTAATACATTAGTCAATAATAGAACTAAGGTGGTATATGGATGCAAAAGTGAATTGGAGCAAGAAATAATACCAAATGATAACTTGAATTTATAAGATCAAACAAATGGTAAACAAAAACCTATATATCCACTGATATAGGTATATATTTGCTCTTAAATTTTTTTCACTTCTGAAAAGACATAACATTATATAATGTAATAATAATAAAAATGTTATTTTGGTTTGGAAATGTAATATATACATTTAAGTGTAATAAATACAATAGAAAAGCACATAACAGAAGAGAAAATAAAGATTTGCATGAGATACAAATATTTAAAAATGAATTAATAAAATCTAGTAGCTAACAAATACTGTACATTAATAATAAACTGTATTTTTGTATATTAAAGATGAAATTTTAAAATATCCTTTGCTAAAATTTGAAGAACACAGAAAACAAAAAAAGATATAAAAAGTTATGAGAACAGAGTTATTTAGGGGAAAATTTACAACTGTAACAGAAAAAATCCAAAGGTAACAGAAAAAAAGAAAATAGTAATTAGTGCTAAAATAACCGGCCTGAAGAATAAAGAATCCAGAAATACAGTCAAATATAGAGTCAACTAATTTTTGACAGGAATGTTAAAGCTGTACATTGGAGAAAGAAGAATCTCTTTAACAAATGCCAGTGGGTAAACTAGCCATATACAAATGAACAAAATTGAACCCCTGTCCTCAAACTATTTACAAAATAAGCTCAAAATGGTCAAAAACTGAAATATAATATCTAGAATTACAAAACTCTTAGCAGGAAGAATATGGGTATAACATTGTAACTTTGAATCTGGCAAGGTTTTTAGATATGACACAGCAGCAGAAGAAACCAAAATAATACTGATAAATTGGATTTTTAAAAATTAAAATCTTTGCACATCAAAGAACACCATCAATAAAGCCAAAAGAGAAACCAGAGTTTGGAATATATATTTGCAAGTTACATACCTGATAAATGACCTGTATAAAAAATACATAAAGAAGGCTTACAGCTCAATGTTAAAAAGACAACCTAATCAAAAAATGTTTAAAAGATCTAAACAAAGATTTTACCAAAGAACATGTAAATGTCCACTAAGAACATAAAAAAAAATTTATGTTGGATTATATAGTTGAGAGAAATACATAATGTCTTCCCAATAACAAGTGACTTTTCCTTTGTGCTCATAGTCAGGGAAATTAGTTGTCATGACTAAACTAAGATACTTGTTCAGAAAAGCTGCCTAGAATGAACACAAGTTATTTAGCAGAACTATAACAATATAAAATTAAAGATAAAAAAACAAATAGCAGTAGTCTTAAAAATCTACATTAGGGACTAAAATATTTTAATAAAGAGTCTGGTTCACATATTTTTTTAATATCTCTCCTCATTAGTGTATAAAGTTGCTATTTTAATTATTATATATACTCAGTCAAATACACACACAGGCACACTTGCATATCTATGCATTAATAATAGAGGAAATTTATTTTGTAGCACATAGTTCCTTCTGAAGGAACGAAGTGATGAGGTTTCTTTAAAACTTCGGCACTACTAATATGTGACGTTGGTCACGTTGGGGCCACCACCTGTGGGGGTCTGTCCTGCAGACCTTGATTCTACAACAGATGAATAAATATTCAAACACAGCGTACAGTGAACAAGCAGACTAGGGGGTCATGTGCTTCCCAAGGAGAAAATTCGCAGCCACACAAACCCCACTAGTTCTCCTTCCTCACATTATTCAGTATAGATTTAACAACAGGGCCTCAAGTAAACACATGTGTGGATAATTAACATGGTTAAGACAGTAGTTCTTTGAAAGATTAAAGCTCTCCTAATGTATAGATATTGCAAATGCAACTGAAAAATGACAGCTCTTCTTTCATGACCAGCTGCTGCATTTTCTATGGGAATAAATCCCCAGTCTTTATCATGGAATGCTGGTAACACATTTTATGATGGAGTGTGACCTGTCCTTCCTCTATTCAAGTACCACCACCACCCCGCTCCCTGCTGCCCTGGATACTGTGCCCTATCATACTCAGTGACTGCACCATTTCTCTAAGAGAACATGTTCTGGCATGTATCCTACTTTTTTGGGGAGGGTGGTGATAGGAAGTGGGTGATATGCAGTTATCTTTACCAACAGTGTGCGCTATTTGTCCACTTGACAATCTTGTATTAATTCTTCAAGTCTCAACTCAGGTAACCCTTCTTAATATGTAACTTTCACTTATTGCCCCAGAGGACTTGATGCTTCTTCCTCAGTGATCTGAAAGTGATTTTAATGCAGTTTTACTATTACAGTAATTTGTTATCTAGAGAACACTGCCCGTTTCATTGCCTCATATTGTGCATTGATCATTTTATTTCTAAGACTTATAATGCATAATTTTTCAAAAAATCTTAGGTCATCCTCAAACCAAAGCTTCTGTAACTCAAGATAGAGCCAATGGAATTTATGAGAGAATCTACCATGGAATCCCTATGGTGGGCCTTCCTTTATCTGCAGATCAACCTGATAACTTTACTTACATGAAGGCTAAGAGGAAGCTGTTAGATTGGACTCAAAACAATGTAAATTACAGATTTGCTCAATGCATTAAAGGCAGTCACTAATGAACCTACATGAATGTAAAGTTTTAGCCGCATAGTATGTATTCATAATTTCTTACATGAAAGCCCAGGGAGCAGCAGTGACTCTGAACATGAGCACAATGCTGAGTACATATGTTTTGTAATGCTTAAAGGCCATGATCAATACACCATTGTATCACAATATTTTTTGATGTTGTTGTTTTAGTGAAAAACATTTGACAGAGGTTTTAGAATCATGCATGAGTTCTAAAATAGTCAAAAAGTAAAATAAAAGGAACCGCTAAAGATGATAACAGGTTTATAAAGAAGATTGCTAACAAAGTTGAAGCAGGGAACCATAAATATTATTATAATACTGACTAATTTTCAGCACATTTATGTGGCCTTTCAGCATGAGAGTTCAGCAAATGTTCATTTAAAATTTTTTTAATGTATGTTGAAGATATACAAAGTCATATTATAGAATACAAATACAGGAGCAGCCGGAACTCCAGCATCGAGGCCTTCGCTGTCTGTCAGGGCTATGACCCTCCCGAGGGCTTCATGCCGGACCTGAGCAAGCCCTTGCTGGACCACTCTTACGACTCAGATTTCAACCAGCTTGATGGTCCCACCCGCATCATTTTGCCTTTTGTGACCCGTGGGGACCTGAGCTCCTATGACTCGGACCGCAGTTACCCACTGGACCTAGAGGATGGCTCAAAGTACAAGTATACTCCACCTACACAGCCCCCATCTCACCACCATACCAGGAGGCCTGCACATTGAAGAAGACGGGGCAGCTGGCCAAGGAGATCCACCCCCAGGACTGCCCCATCAGCAGAGTGGACACATTTCCTCAGCCCCTGGCGGCCCTTCAGTGCCACACCCTGCTGGCCCCTGAAATCTAGAAATGTGACTCTGAGCCTGCATTGACCCCTTCCCCACTTGCCTCTTTCTGACCCAAACCTCATGGTTTCTGGGGCCTAAATTCTCTTTCCTGCCTCCCAACAGCTATAAAAAATTGGTAAAACCAAGCATAATGAATGGAAAAGTTTCACCAAAAAAAAAATATATATATATATATTTTTAATTTTAATTAAAAACATTTTTTAAAAAAATTTTGAAATACATTTTAAAAATGTTACCCTAATGAAGCTAATAAACATGGTCATGATCTCACATTAGTTACTTACATTTTGTTTTTAAAACTTTTTTAAAACGATTTATTTTCAGTAATCAGCACAACCTAATCAATCTCTAATTCCCATTACATTTAATGTTTTCCAAATTTTTATGCTAACATTTTGATCTCATCATTAATAAATTATAAACTACTAAAGCTTCCAAATTTGCCTTTTCAAAATTATTGAAAAGAGTTGATGTTAGTATAAATGCAGCCATTTCTTTGTTCTTACAGTGGTGGTTGCTAGCTTATTTAGAAGAATTCTAAAACCAAAATATACTTAACCAGAAATGGATAAGTTGGAATATTTCTGTTTAACAGCCAAAATTTTTGAAACCAGAAATATGTAGTTGATATATTATTTCAGTACATACATTAATTTCAGTTATGCTATTACTATTATATTGGTAATATCAATTTTTAATAAACAGTGCTGGTGTTGAAAAATATAACTTCTAATTAGTTGATACATAAATGTGTATGACATGACATGTTTTCTATTGGTTTTTTATTTTTATTTATTTACTTATTGTATTTTCCATGATACTTTAAGTTCTGGTGTAAATGTACAGAACGTGCAGATTTGTTACATAGGTATACATGTGCCATGGTGGTTTGCTGCATCCATTACCCTGACATCAACATTAGGTATTTCTCCTAATGCAATCCCACCCATAAGCCCCCACTCCTGGCAGGTTCCATTGTGCGATGTTCCCCTCCCTGTGTCCATGTGTTCTGATTGTTTGACACCCACTTATGAGTGAGAACATGCAGTGTTTGAGTTTCTGTTCTTGTGTTAGTATCCTGAGACTGATGGTTTCCAGCTTCATCCATGTCCCTGCAAAGTGTGTGAACTCATACTTTTTATAGCTGCATAGTATTCCATGCTGTAATTGTGACACATTTTCTTTACCCAGTCTATCATTGATGGGCATTTAGGTTGGTTCCAAGTCTTTGCTATTGTGAACAGTGCCACAATAAGCATACATGTGTATGTGTCTTTATAACAGAATGATTTATAATCTTTTGGCTATATGCCCAGTAATGAGGTTGCTGGATCAAATGGTATTTCTAGTTCTAGATCCTTGATTAATTGCCATGCTGTCTTCCACAATGGTTGAACTAATTTACACTCCCACCAACAGTATAAATGTGTCCTATTTCTCCACATCTTCCCAGCATATTGTCTCCTGACTTTTTAATGATCACCATTCTAACTGGCATGAGATGGTATCTCAGTGTGGTTTCGATTTGCATTTCTCTAATAATCGATGATGAGCATTTTTTCATGTTTGTTGGCTGCATAAATGTCTTCTTCTGAGAAGTGTCTGTTCATATTCTTTGTCTGCTTTTTGACGGGGTTGTTTCTTGTGAATTTGTTTAAGTTCTCCATAGATTCTGGATATTAGCCCTTTGTAAGACGAGTAGACTACAAAAATTTTCTTCCATTCTGTAAGTTGCCAGTTCACCCTAATGTTAGTTTATTTTGCTGTGCAGAAGCTTTTAAGTTTATAGCTAAATTCCATTTGTCTATTTTGGGTTTTGCTGTCATTGCTTTTGGTGTTTTAATCCTGAAGTCCTGGTCTGTGCCCATGTCCTGAAAGTTTTTCTTCTAGCATTTTTATGGTTTTAGATCTTACATTTAAATCTTTAATCCATTTTGAGTGAATTTTTGTATAAGGTGTAAGGAAGGGATTCAGTTTCAGCTTTCTGTATATGGCTAGCCAATTTTCCCAACACCATTTATTAATAGGGAATCCTTTCCCTATTGCTTGTGTTTGTCAGGTTTGTCAAAGATCAGATGGTTGTAGATGTGTGGTGTTATTTCTGAGGCCTCTGCTCTGTTCCATTGGTCCATATCTCTGTTTTGCTGTTGTTGCTGTCGTTGTTGTTGATTGAGATAGGTCCCTATCTTTCGCCAGGCTACAGTGCAGTGGTGCATTCTTGGCTCACTGCAAACTCTGACTCCCTATTTTATACAATTCTCCTGCCTCGCTCTCCTGATACCTAGGATTACAGACACATGTCATCAGGCCCAGCCAATTTTTGTATTTTTGGTAGAGACAGGTTTCACCATGTTGGTCAGGATGGTCTTAATCTCCTGACCTCATGATCTGCCTGCCTTGGCCTCCCAAAGTGCTGGGATTACAGGTGGGAGCCACTGCCCTTGGCCTGGTTCTTTGTATCATGTAAATTCCTTGTTGTATTTCCCAATTGTATGAAAATATATACCAGAATTAGTGCCCTCCTCTGAAAAAACACAGTCCTCCCATTGTGTTTTTTAAATAACAAGGAGAAAAGTTACCTCCATTGCTGTTGCTACATGCCATGCTTTAGTAATTTTGGTTTCAATTTGGTAAGCAAGACACTTATGTGCATGCTTTTTCTTTTGCTATTAGTCCATAATTTTTTCAATATTAGAAACTAATGAAACTACAATGCCTCAAAGTAAAATATTGAAAGCCACTTAGATTCTAAAGTCACAATACAAGAAAAAGCAGTAAAGAAAGTAAATATTTATTGACAATCACTATATGGTGAGAATAATTCTACCAGGTATTCTAAGAATCATTACATTACTACTCACACTAATCAGGCAAGAATGATAAGATTCTCATTCATTTGATTTAACAGTAAAAACTCGGAAAAGATACATTTTGTTTTTTTAAAAAAAAAAAAACAGTAGCTATCGGGCTAGTATTCAAACTAAAACCATCTGCTATTGTACTTTTAACCACGAATCCATTGATATAATGTTCATACTAACCCTTGGTCAGTGTAAACTTCGTATGCACTTTGCCCTGACGTGAACCAGACCTTATCAGATTTGTCTCCTATCTCTAGACTTTGATATTATTTCAAAACGTGTACACTAGGTCCATTAAAAATTGTACTGGATAATTTAACCTCTGTACTCTCAAATATTTATTTCACCCTTTGAAGTTATCTGATTTGAAGTTCTACGCAAGAAATACTTGTTTATTCTTATATTATCTCATCACATCTTGAAATCTTATGCATCCAATAATTCTAGCCCATAAACTAAAATCGATATAACCACCATGAAATAAAATATTTTATTTTTTGTCCACTTTTATGTGGCACTCATTTTTAGCATCTACACAAAGATTTCACATATTTATATTTTCTGGTTCATTACATAAGTTGGTGTCTATTTTATGTTATTTTAGCTGTAAATAGAAAGTTATGTGGTTATCAATCATTGATTATGATGTCTCTAAAGATCAAAAACTCTTCTGGATTGAGCTTCTCATGCACCACAATGGGGGCAAGTACCTGCTGCCATCTTCACACAACCTCACATGGTGCCAGTACTGCTGAGTGTGTTGGCTTGTGTGGCAATTGTTACTCTATTTGTCATAATATGTTGCTTGATTATCAAAAGTTCATGAAGACAAGAAAGAAGGAATAGAGTGAAGCACTGTTTGACATCTAAGGCAGGCAGGCATGATACAGAAGATCATGCCAATTAAGGCCACCACTATGCATCAAGATACGTACTAAATTCTTGGCTACATTTTATAAGACCTGTGCCTTCTTGATTTGTTCAAAATTTTTACTCTTTGTTAAACATTAAGTAGTATACAATCTTAATTTCAGAAAACCTGTAATAATTCGATTTTGATGCTTAATTATGTATATTTTAAAACAAAATAAAATGAGATTCACTTGAAATTCACGCTGTTTACTTGAGAAAGTCAGAAAGACTTTTTTCTGTGCATTTTTTGGAATCTTCTTGATTTATACATATATTATATTTTACATATTTATATATTTTATGTATATTTATATATTACATATTTATATTTTATGTACTTATATATTATATAATAAATGTATATATTATATATATTTTTGTAATATGTTTATATATTATATTTTTATTGTTTTATTTCAACTTTTAAGTTAAGAAGTACATGTGAAGGATATGCATGTTTGTTACAGAGGTAAGGAAACCTCTTCTCTATAAGCAAATGCAATCACATGGAATATATGTGTCCCTGTCAGAAACAACAACAACAAAAACAGAGCAAGACCCTTGTTAAAAACTGTAAGACAAATTTTACTTTGACTACTGAGGCAGGAGATAGAGACTGCTGTATGAACTGAGCTCAACTTCAACTAAGACAAAGGTAACTGAAACTTTTCAAGAAAATCTGTTCAGGAATAAAAAGGGAATATGAGGAAATAAAAATAAGGAAACAAAAAAAGAGTGGTGGGCTCTATGGAAATAGAAAATTACATAAAAATTCCGTGAAAAATGACTGATAATTATTGGACAAGGTGAGTTAAACAGTGTAATTTTGCAATTTGTCAGGATCACATTTTATTGAGCAAAGCCTCAGCATGAAAGCTAGGGTCACCTTCAGGACAAATCCATGATATAGTGCACAAACAAGCCAGACTAAACTTGACCAAGTTTCCTAATATGGTGTTTAGGCAAGTCTTTTGTGTTACATGGCAGTTTCCAATTCATATCCTTCATGAAATACCAAATATTTTCTCACGAAAAGTTTTTTTTGTTTAAAAACCCTAGATGGTTGTAACTGGCTTCCTAACCAAAACTATGCAACTTGGTAAAATCTTTGGTTAGAAAGACTAAAGATGTTTTGCACTTGAGGCCCTGAATATGCTTGAGTTACTATTTTTGCTTTAGTAATGACCCTTTGTAATTGGATAGTAATCCACAAAATAAAAGGCTAGCTCCCTTTAGTTAGGAATTATAAATACGGTCCAGCAAGTTTAGTCCAGTCTCCCTAGATTGTGTTACATGATTTCTCTCTTGCAATAAGATCTCATGTTTCTTGCCCTTATCTTGTCAGGTATGATATTTACAATTACTTTAATTTCTGAAATACTGAGGATATACAAACCAGAAATGTATACAATTATTTTACTTATTCTCTCCTCATAAGGACAAATAAATTGTAGAGGGAATTTATAGCCAAATATTCTGTGCAACAATTTTTAAAGTCTATACTGGAGAAAACATAAGAAATGGCAAAATCTCTCCAATACCTGCATTTAAATATTGCTCATTACAGACTTTGGACTCAGAACAAAGTTTGAAAAGCAAGTAACAGACAAGAAGGGAACCAGCTTCAGAGCAGTTCTCACAGGAAACATGTCTAAAATAGTTGAATGAGCGAGGTGTAATGATTATTTCTGACACATGGAATACATTTTTATAGTACTTTTCTCTATGAAAAAATATTTTGGCAATAATTGATAAAACGAATTACTATAATGTCTAGAAAAGAAATATACACTAAATATTTTTCTTTATTAAACTTTGAACATATATCCATGTCATTAGAAAAAAATAGCAAAATTAAAGAAAAAATTGTAACGCATTAGTGCTCTTTATAGTAATGTCTTCTTTAAAAAACAGGGGAAACCTTATATACAAAGATTAGCCTGGAGAAATAAGGAAGCTCAACATGTACTACACAACCTAAATTTCAGTCTACTTATATTTTCTTAATGAAACAACTTCTGAAAATGCATCAAGGGCCTTACCAAAATAGATCTTCTTTGCAATTCTTAGACCATATATCCGGATATAAAAATCTATATCTATTGATGAGTTATCAAAGAATAATTGCATTTGCTTTAATTTTGAGAAGTCTTTTCACATAAAGCACTATGTATACATATAGTTAGGAAAGTATGTAAACATGAAGGTTTACTTGATAGAGAACCATAAAAGCATATAGCATGTTAATTTCAAAAAATCACATTATGCATGCGTCTGTTTCTTTGAGATTGATTCTACAAGCTTTTAACTATCTTAGCAGTTAAGAAAATTTAAACATGGACACTCTAAGCGCTCATGTGGAATGACTGAATTGAAAATAGCATTCTTCATCATTGTGATAATCTTTTTCTATAAAATTTTTAATATGTTGCTTAAAGACTGGAACATGGAAGCACCACAGAAGTTGACGACAAAAATGTAATAATTGTGAATTTAATCATGAAGATAACATATGCAACTAACTCTATCTAGGTCAAGGACAGATGGTTTATGCAGGAGTTTTCACAACTAGTATCTGTGTGGAATGCAACGTTTCTTAAAAGATAAAACAAATGTGCTAATTAGAAGTTTCCTTTGAATATTCTTTAAATATAGCCTTTAATATTCTTATATACGTTCTTTAATATTCTTAAATAATATTCATATACATTTTAATACCCAATGATAATCATAAAAATTACTGAATAACAGTAAAGAGTAGGATTTTAGAATTTGGGCTATGTCTTCCTGCATCTACCACTTGACAATCACTCCAGTGTTTTCTACTGATGAGGCTTAACATTCAACTAGCTGGCAAAGGATGAATGTTTATGGGATCCTGATTCAGTATCATAAAGCTGTATTTGCACCCAAGGAACAAAAATTGAAAACTTGTAAAGCATAACATTTCAAATTTCTCATTTGTTATTATTCTAAAAGTTATTGTTCCTTCAGACAGTGAATCATGGTAAAATTCAGATGAATAGGAGGCATGGCTTTCTTTTGAAAATAACATTTTTGAAAGTTGGGGCATATAGAGGTTCTGAGAAAAATGAGCTTAGAGTTGACCCACTGAGTTCACCATCCCACTGGTGGTCGCTTCCCTAATGTCCAAATGTATAATAAGAAATGAGATACTAGCAGATTGGATTTTTAATTTCAGTAGTATCTAGCTTGGACTTAGAGGGAGTCTCGTGCTGGGCCCAAGTGTACCTTCCCCTATCACCAGTCTACTCATACTCCCAACAAACCAACACTGGCGTAGCAAGTTATTTGGTGCTTTTCTTATGATGGATATTAACTTTCACCAGTTCAAACCACATCAAGATGTATCATTGATTTCATTGTAAGTTCCTAATTATTAGTTTGATTAATCTCCTTTTTGGTTTATGATCCAGTGAGAATTTTGTTTATCTACTGTACTCATTTTTTCAAGTGATGTTTTTCTTTGATTCTTCTTTGGTATAGAGACTTTATTAAGGATGAGTTCATCTTCGTAAAGATCTAGAATCCTGACTCCGTATGACAGTGGTTCAGAGTGATTGAGAAAAAAAAAAAAAAAGATTAATAAAGGGGAGGTAAACAAGTGAAATTTAATGCATAATCCTTAGTCAGATAAGGTGAACTTTGTTGTTTGGATAGATCAGTCATAATGAGGACATGCAGTTCGCAATAGGTAGAACAGAATGAAATAAAAAATGAGACAAATACATTGAATCAGGTCAGAAATGCTTTAACAAAGCATGTAACTGGTTGTTAAGACCAAGAATACAAACAAAAAAAGAGGGCTTGGGAAGAAAAACACGTAATCAGGAAATTTTTAATGTAAGGTATTAACAAGCAACACTCTTCGGTTTTTATCAGTTTACTCCAGTTTGTAGGGCATTGTTGATTTCTCCTGAGGGCCCTATCAGTCAAGCATTTGGCTTCATTCTATTTCATATAATAAACAAACATTTCATATATTTAGGGAGCCTTTTTCTGATTTCAAAAATATCTAAATATGTTTGTATTCATCCTTCTCATCTTATCCCGTTCCTGTTTTATATTAGCGACTCTTGCATCTCTGAATGTTTTAATCATGCCCATTTAAAAATCTCATTTTGTTCAGGCATATTGTCACATCTGTAAGCCCAACACTTTGGGATGTTGAAATGGGAGGATTGTTTGAGCCCAGGAGTCTGAGATCAGCCTGGACATCATAATAAGAGTTCATCACTACAAAAAAATTAAAATACTAGTTGGGTCTGGTGGCATACAACTCTGGTCCCAGCCACTTGGGGAGCTGAGGTGAGAGAATCAATTGAGTTTGGGAGGTTGAGGCTGCAGTGAGCTGTGATCACACCACTGCACTCCAGTCTGGAAAACAGAGTGAGAGAATCACTTGAGCTTGGTAGGTTTAGGCTGTAGTGATTCCTGATCACACCACTGCACATCAGCCTGGACTACAGAGCAACACCTTGTCTTAAATATATATATATATAATTAAAGTCCTATTCTGATTGTTTCCTCTATCTAAAATCCTAGGGTGTAAAACTGGCTATTTCCTTATGTGGTTTTCTTGAGGAAATTTTCAACAGGTGTTGATTTCTGCAATATTCCTCATATTCTTGTGCTGGTCCCATGTGTACCCTTCACCTATCACCAGTCTATTCATACTCCCAAAGCATTGTAAGAGCACTTCTTCACTATATTTAAAATTGCCTCTCTTGCAGTCTTGGGAGATCTCTAGTTCCACTCATATTTTGTTATTTATTTTTTTCACAGAATTCAGAGCACTCCATAAATTTTTGTTCCTTACTTCTAGGTACTATGTCTCATTTGGTTTCTTCCCAAACATCATTTTTTCATAGTTTTTACAAGTGACTATTTACAGAATTCCTTCCATTTTAACAACTTGTGGAATCCATACTTCATTTTATACTAACTTTTATGTGTTGTCCAATGTCATTTTTTCTGTTGCTTGTGTATGTTTCTGGAGCAGGAGAGGGAGAAAGTCACTTATGATCACCTCAGTATACTACATTGTTTAATTTATTTAAGGGTAGTTTTTAGGACACCAATTTCATATATAAAACCCTATGAGTAAATATTTTAAAATGCTTAATACATGTTGCAGTAGTTGTAAAAATATAAATTCACACAATTTTTAAGATTTTGTTGTGTTTTTAATGTCCATATGTCATGAATTTCATAGGTGCTTAGAGGCTTCTGTTGACCAAATCAAAGCTTATATTTGTGGAATTTTGAGACATCACTGCAAATACTTTCACATTCTTATCAAACCCTTGTCCCTCCCTTTGAAGTGTGGCAGGGCTTGTGGCTTTCTCAGAAAGAGAGTATAGTGAAAGTGACAACAAAATTTTGAAAACTGTTAGAAAAGGCAGTACATTATCTCTGCCTCTCTGTCTCTGTTTGTCTGTCTGTCCCTGTCTTTTATTTATCTCTTTTTGTTCCTCTCTCTGTCTTTCTCCTTCTCCCTCTCTCTCTTTTACTTCCTCTATACACTTTAGACCCAGTGTCACATCCAAAGTCCTGATGATCAATGACAATTTCGGGGAGAGATGGAAAGAGGAGGCTAGGAAGTTACGACTATTTAGTCCCATAGGAATTAGTCTTGGACCTCAATCACCAAGTATGTGAATGAGTGACCTTCAGATAATTACATCCCAGCCACCATATGAAAGTAATGGTCTGAGAAATACAGTGTATGAACCACATAGCTGAGCCCACCCAATACTCATGATATGGGAGCTGTAATAAAATGCTTGTTTTTCAAAGTCTCCACAATTGAGGGCAGTTTGTTATAAAGTTATAAATAACTACAAAGATATCTCTAAAAATTTAATTATACATTTATAATAATTTACAGTTAAGGTAGAGTCAAGAAAATGGAATTACAAATGTAGCATTTTGAAAATAACTGTAAAGCAGAAAGGGAAGTCAGCACAGGATGTTGGTTAAGAGCTCTTGCACTCTGGATCCAGTTAGCCNGGGAGCTGAGGTGAGAGAATCAATTGAGTTTGGGAGGTTGAGGCTGTAGTGAGCTGTGATCACACCACTGCACTCCAGTCTGGAAAACAGAGTGAAAGAATCACTTGAGCTTGGTAGGTTTAGGCTGTAGTGATTCCTGATCACACCACTGCACATCAGCCTGGACTACAGAGCAACACCTTGTCTTATATATATATATATATATATATATATATATATATATATATCTCAAAAATTAAAGTCCCATTCTGATTGTTTCTTCCATCTAAAATCCAAGGGTGAAAATCTTCCCATATGTATAACTGGCTATTTCCTTATGTGGTTTTCTTGAGGAAAATTTCAACAGGTGTTGATTTCTGCAATATCCCCCATATTCTTGTGCTGGTCCCATGTGTACCTTTCACCTATCACCAGTCTATTCATACTCCCAAAGCATTGTAAGAGCACTTCTTCACTATTTTAAAATTGCCTCTGTTGCAGTCTAGGGAGATCTCTAGTTATACACATATTTTATTGTTTATTTTTTTCACAAAAGTCACTGCACTCTGTAGAGTAAATTTTTGTTCCTTACTTCTAGGTACTATGTCTCATGTGGCTTCCTCCCAAACATCACTTTTTCATAGTTCTTACAAGTGACTATTTACAGAATTCCTTCCAATTTTAACAACTGGTGGACATCCATCCTTCATTTTATACTAGCTTGTGTGTGTTGTTCAATGCCATTTTTTCTGTTGCTGGTGTATGTTTCTGTAGCAGAAGAGGAGAGAGAAAGTCACTTATGATCACCTCAGTATACTATGTATTTTATTTGAGGGTAATTTTTAGGACACCTATTTAATATATAAAACTCTATGAGGGAACATTTAGAAATGCTTAATACATGTTGCAGTATTCGTAAAAATATAAATTCACACAATTTATAGGATTTTGTTGTGTTTTTAATGTCTATATGTCATGAATTTCATAGTTGCTTAGAGGCTTCTGTCGACCAAATAAAAGCTTATATTTGTGAAATTTTGAGACATCACTGCAAATAGTTTCACATTGTTTTCAAACCGTGGTCCCTCCCTTTGAAATGTGGCAAGGCTTGTGGCTTTCTCAGAAAAGAAAGTATAGTGAAAGTGACAACATAATTTTGAAAACTGTTAGAAAAGGCAGCACATCATCTCTGTCTTTCTGTCTTTGTCTATCTGTCTGTCCCTATCTTTTAATTACATCTTTTTTTTCTCTGTCTCTGTCTTTCTCCTTCTCCCACTCTGTCTTTCACTCCCTCTATACACTTTGGAGCCCAGTGTCACACCCAAAGTCCTGATGATAAATGACAATTTTGGGGAGAGATGCAAACAGGAGGCTAGGAAGTTATGATTATTCAGTCCCATAGGAATTAGAGTCTTGGACCTCAATCACCAAGTATGTGGCTGAATGACCTTCAGATAATTACATCCCAGCCACCATATGAAAGTAATGGCCTGAGAAATGCAGTGTATGAACCACCTAGCTGAGCCCACCCAATACTCATGATATGGGAGCTGTAATAAAATGCTTGTTTTTCAAAGTCTCCACAAGTGAGGGAAGTTTGTTAAAAAGTAATAAATAACTACAAAGATATCTCTAAAAATTTAATTATACATTCATAATTTACAGTTAATGTAGAGTCAAGAAAATGGAAACTACAAATGTAGCATTTTGAAAATAACTGTAAAGCAGAAAGGGAAGTCAGCACAGGATGTTGGTTAAGAGCTCTTGCACTCTGGATCCAGTTAGCCTGAATTCAAGTCCCTGCAAAACAATTACAAAATTTTGTGGGGTTAGGCAAGTAGCCTCACCTCTATGCCTCAACTTCTCTATCAGTGAAACAGGGATGAAGTAATGCCATTATCTGCCTCATGTGGCTGATCAAAGGATAGACTCATTAACTTGGTAAAGCATTACAAACAGTTGCTGTACATAGCAAATTAAATTTACATTAATTACAGTCATTATTAAGTAGACAGAAAAATTTCCACAATGATTTGAGTCATTATCTAATTACTTCATATTTTTTTTAATGTAGCATGTTTCAAATGGAAATGATATAAATAACAGCATTTGCTATTTTAAAATATGTAGGAATTACATTTATTATAATTTAATTAACCAAGGGCTGACAAATCAGTGCCTCTGAACAAAATCTGGCCAGCCACATGTTTTTTTAATATTTGAGGTAAAAATCACACAAAATAAAATGTACATTTTAACAATTTTAAAGTGAACAATTCAGTGGCATTCACAGTAATGTATAACTATCACTGTGATCTAGATCTAAAACTGTCACCAACCTAAAAGGATCTGTATGCACATTAGATAGTCACTTACCATTCAAGCAGTCTGTAGCCTGGTAACCCAGAATTTTGTGTTAAAATCATTCTGTAGTATATTAGGAAATTTTTTAAAAGGCATACCACAATATAATTTTCAACTAGAAGTTTTTTTTCTTAATTTTTGCATGTCCCATTTGTTCTTAAATTGCAATTTTCTCATATATAAAAACTTACTTTTCATGTCTTTTGTCCAAGTTTTTTCCTTTTATATTGTACTTTAGGTTCTGGGGTACCTGTGCAGATCATACAGGATTGTTGCATAGGAACAAACATGGCAAGGTGGTCTGCTGCGTTCATGTCCCCATCACCTACATCTGGTATTTCTCCCTTCGTTATCCCTCCCCATGCTCCCCATCCCATGTTGCCCTTCCCCTAGCCCAAGTTTTAGGGAGCTGTTTGTTTTGCTTTGATTTTTGTAAATTTGTTTAAATTTCGTATAGATGCTGGATATTAGAACTTTGTCAGATGCATAGTTAGCAAACATTTTCTCTCATTCTATGGATTGTCTGTTTACTCTTGATAGTTTCTTTTGTTGTACAGAAGCTCTTTAGTTTGATTGAATGCCATGGTGGGTTTTTGCTTTTGTTGTAATTGCTTTTGGTTTCCTCATTATGAAAACTTATCCCATTTCTATCTCTAGGATGGTATAGCCTAACCAATAAGCATTTGAAATATATATATATATATACCCTCAATGTTACTGATCATTAGAGAAATGCAAGTCAAAACGACAATGATATTCCATCTCACACAATTCAGAATACAATCTCACTTCAGGTACTGGTGAGGATGCAGAGAAAAAGGAGTGCCCATAAACTGTTAATAGGGGTGCAAATTAGCACAGCCACTGTGGAAAGCCACTTGTGGTGATTCCTTGAAGGCCTAAAAAGGCAGCTACCAATAAATCCACCAATTGCATTCCTTGGTATATACCTAACAGAATATACATCATTCTATCACAAAGACACCTGCATATATATGTTCGTTGTAGCACCGTTTGCAATAACAATATAGAATCAATCTGAATGCCCATGAATGATAGACTGGACAAAGAAAATGTGGTACATATATACTGTAGAACAGTATGCAGCCATGAAAACAAACAAGGTTACTTCCTTGGTGGAAGCAAAGATAGAGCTAGATGCCATGATTCTTAGCAAACTAATGCAGGAGCAGAAAATGAAATACCACATGTTCTCACTTATATTGGGAGCTAAATGATGAGAACACATCAACACAGAGAGAAAAACAACAGACTTAATGGAAGGTAGAGGATGGGAGGAGAGAGAGAGGATAAGAATAATTAAAAATATCTCATGGGCTTTAGGTTTAATACCTAATGATGAAATAATATGTACAACAAACCTCTGTGACATGAGTTTACCTATATAACAAAACTGCACATGTATTCCTGAACTTAAAACAAAAAAATGCTTTTTTCTCCTTGATTGTTGGTTTAATTTTTCTTAAATATATGCAGAAGGTAGAGATACTTTACAAGAAATTTTGTTCCAGTCCCTTCTCAGATGGTAGCATAAGAAGGTCCATGGACTAAATTTCAGGTGAAACAGTAATAACTAGTGAAAATTGTGTTTTATAACGACCGTTGGATAGCTCTGAAAATAGCCCTGAATGAATACAGTAAATGAGGTAACATATGCTGAAGAATAATTACTAATTTGTGGTGAAAAACAGCAAGAGTCTTTGGTATTTAAACCACGACATGCTCATTTGCCCATCCTCCTAATTCGCAGTGACAGAAACTTTCTTTGCTCCAGGGAGATGCCGACACTAACCGCACAGCTCCCACTCCCTAAAGCTCCCAGCTGAGGACCAGGGTATGCTTTTGAGAAGAGATGTCTCTCAGAATCTCTTATCTATACCCAGTGAGGCATATGCTATCGTAGCTAAACTCTAGGCAAGTGTGGTTAAGAAATCTCTCCCATCTTTAATCCAGCTAGTCATAACTCAGAGGTTTAACTTAAAAATGGCATGGGAATACCAAGTACCAAATAATCACAGCTCAAGCTCATTCATAGGATGAAGTTACCATGATGGGAGAGAAAAACTAAGAATGAAGGCCAGAGGCTTACTTATTATACTTTAGGTTCTGGGGTACATATGAAGAACGTGCAGATTTGTTACATAGGTATACACATGCCATGGTGGTTTGTTGCATCCATCCCCCTGTCATCTACATTAGGTATTTCTCCTAATGCTATCCCTCCCTAATTCCACCACCCCCTGCTATCCTCCCCTAGACCCCCATCACCTGACAGGCTCTGGTGTGTGATGCTCCCCTCCCTGTGTCCATGTGTTCCCATTATTCAATACCCACTTATGAGTGAGAACATGCAGTGTTTGATTTTCTGTTCTTGTGTCAATATGCTGAGAATGATGGTTTCCAGCTTCATCCGTGACCCTGAAAGGACATAAACTCATCCTTTTTACGGCTGCATAGTATTCCACAGTGTATAGGTGACACATTTTCTTTATCCAGTCTATCATTGATGGGCATTTAGGTTGGTTCCAAGTCTTTGCTATTGTAAACAGAGCTGCAATGAACATACGTGTGCATGTGTCTTCATAACAGAATGATTTATAATCCTTTGGGTATATATCCAGTAATGGGATAGAGAGAAGTGTATCACTGTCTCTGCCTCCAGCTTTATAGCCAAGGTTAAGACATACTGCATAGGGAGAGTTAGGCCGTAAAAACATATCTCCAAATCTCTTCCCAAGGAAACCAGTTTTATTTTTAAAAATGTGAGAAGTTTTATTTTTAAAAAATGTGAGAAGCTTAAGAGTATTTTAAAAATGTAGATACGGGTGCATATGTAAAATTAATACATTTATTAATTTTTTGTTAAGGGTATGTTAAAAAATATGAAGTTTTTCATTTTCTCAATTAATACTTTGACCTGAATTATGTCTACTCTGATAAGATTCTTGCTGTTTCTTTTTTGCATTTATTGCATTTACTTCATATTTCTTAGTCCAAGTCATTTTTGTTCAACTAATAAAAAGCTTTTCTTTCTTTAATTCCTGTATACTATTCTCTTTTATTTCACACCAAGTATTTTTAGAGATTATATTTAGCTTGCTATTGAGCTCTCAAAAGAAGGTGAGATCTATGTTATAAGCAGCTAAACTCTTTTTCACAAAATTTACTGTGTAATGAAAATGTTTTCACTTGACTAGAGTTAGACTTTGTCACCATGCCATAATTAGAAATCTTTATAAGGTGTATTATAAGCCCTTATGTTACCTCATAATACTAATTGGAAGAGTTAGACTTTGTCACCATGCCATAATTAGAAATCTTTATAAGGTGTATTATAAGCCCTTATGTTACCTCATAATACTAATTGGATTATAATAATTATTAATATGTTGCTGTAACACGAATTGCCAGAGTTTAAATATATCATCACATACCCCTTATGCAAAGATTGAGAACATATGACCTAATTTCTACATAAAGTGTGACAAATGTGAAGTGTGGTTTTGATTTTACATACTTTATATGAATTTCATAAAACTGGAGTAACAGGTAAAGTTGAGTATGGACAAGTGAAATGAAGTAGATGGTTAGACGAAGAGTACAGATTTGGTGAGATTGTTACTATTTGAGAATAATGTTGAAAATAAAATACAAATGTAAATTTTAGAAATATAAAGATATATGGGAAAAGGGCATAAGTAATGTGTATGAAACAAACTGATATATGAGGTATAAAGAAGGCAGGAATTAACACTTTGGTAATCTCTAATATCAGAAATTATCTGTATATTTACTGTTTTTAAAGTTTTTACATTAAATCATATATATGTAAAATATATGCATAAATAATGTATTATAAACTTTCATGTGGAATGTTAAAATTATCCAATTTTTGAGGCATCATTAAAGTGACTCAAGCAGAAAAGGTGTAAACTGGAATATCCCAAAAATCTGGGAACTATTAAAACACTCTTTATATTATTTAACATGTATAGATGCTTTTTGCAAAATATATTTTTTAGGAGAGAAATTTCTAAATTTCTTTAAATTGTATAGTCCAGTAGAGTCTTAAACTGAAAGTTGTAGTTTGAGGATGTTAAAAATTGTTTTCAGTAAGACCTATGGTGCACAATCACACATCTATTCTATAAATATTTTATATTTAATGTTATTTACTTTAGTGCATGAGACTTTCCTAGTATATATTGTTACTTAGCACTTGTACTACACTTATGAAATGTGATGATGAGAGACACACACCCACATGACATGCATCTACAAAGACATGGGTTAGGCAACTGTAAATCACACTAACTAATGGCTTTTAGGATCAGCCAGGTTCCTAGAGTTTCATATGCACATGAACATGGACAAGACTTCTGAGACTAGCTCTGCTAGATTAGATCAAAATTCTGAGAACCATGAAACCATGAGCTAAACACGTTTTGTTTTGTTTTTTTTAATCTACAAAAAATTGGGTAGTTTGTCATGTAGCAACAGAAAACTAATAAAAGGCTACTTTCTTTGAGTTATCCTATTTGAGAAATCTTAGAATCTACTTTTACTCTACATATTGACTCTGTTTTCTGCATTTTAGTAGCAGGTGATGTGCTATTAATGTTTAGCAGCTACTTCTCCAGTAAATGAAATAAAAAAGAAAAAATATTTTATAGCACTTTGTCAATTTTGGTAATGTAAATCACCCCATTATGTCTAATAAAATTAATGTTATAGCAACCAGCTAAGGAAAAAACTTGAAAATTAACGACCAACTCTCCTGAGTCTCTTTGAGTATAAGATAATTATATGAATTTAGCATAATAATCATGTAATCATATCAATATGGGGCAGTAGCCTTGAGACATTCATATGCTCAAATTTTATGAACATAGCTTTTATTATTTGGATCTATTTAGTTTTCTTCAACTCACGCTGCAAATTCTTATTTAGGCCAATGCCTTTTATCTCGAAGATATTCTTTTTCTTTATATACCAAATATAAGCATATAAAATCATAACAGCACTGTATACTCCATAAGTATACACAATTACAATTTATCAATATGCAATGAAGATAACTCAATAGATTTAAAAAAATTATTTACATAGCAAAGTACAAACTTCTCTTTCTCAGGAAAAATCTAATCTCCACGAGGAATTTTGAGGAATAAATATATGCCCATCTGTGCAGCTTTTTTTTTATATCTACAACTCTTCCCATCTCAAATTATGCTTATTATCAACATGTGTCTTTTCAACATATATCATGTTTTTACCTCTCAAAAATGGTTACTCTTTTAATATTTCAATAAACATGTAGGTATTCCACTTTTTTGAACACCTTTCTAAATATTATTTAAAAGATTACATCTAGCAAAGATTATTTTTCTAGGGAAAAATATGTAATCACAAAGTACTCTAGGAAAGAATCACTACAACAAATGACACCTTGAACATTTCAACAAGATGTTTACAATTTCTATTAAAATATGTTTAAAGCACTATATTATGATAGAAGCTGAAAAAGAAATGTAAAGTAGCAATGTATTGTATATCTCAAACAATACTTTTAATTCATTTATTGAAAAATTAGGAACTCCTTTTAGAATTTAGTTTTACTGAATCTGCCAACTGTTCTCCAGCTGGCATCAGTGAAGTCTTTCAGATCAGCTGGCATCAGTGAGGTCCTTCAGAGCAGCTGAGTCAGTAGACTTATCAGTATGCTGGACCTGAAGGAATACCTCAAAAGGAAAACTGATATTTTCATAATGTTTAAGTTATTACTTACGGAACAGTTAAGAGGAACTATAATCTTGTAACAGGTCTGCATAATTCTAGGACAATAGCCAAATAACACTGAGGAAGTGAGTCAGAGAGCAAGCTAACCTAATGATTAATGCTGAATGTACTACAAGCTTGATTAACTTTTTCCTTTTTCTCCCTTTATCTTTGATTATTTTAACAAAGTTTATAAAGATAGTATCATCTTGAAACTCTCAACATTTTGCATGATGGTTGTAAGGATCAACAAGTATATGTTATATAATAAATTGTTTAAAATATTACGTTACATAAAAGAAGCCAGGCACCATAGCCTTGTAGTATAGTGTGAAGTCAGGTAGTGTGATGCCTCCAGCTTTGTTATTTTTGCTTACAATTGTCTTGGCTATGTGGGCTCTTTTTTGGTTCCATATGAAATTTAAAGTAGTTTTTTTTTTTTCAATTATGTATAAGAAAGTTAGTGGTAGCTTGATGGGGATAGCATTGAACCTATAAATTACTTTCGGAAGTATGGCCATTTTACAATATTCATTCTTCCTAACCATGAGCATGGAATGGTTTCTCATCTGGTTGTATCCTCTCTTATTTCCTTGAGCAGTGGTTTGTAGTTCTCCTTGAAGAGGACCTTCACATCCCTTGTAAGTTGTATTCCAAGGTATTTTATACTACAAGCCTACAGTAACAAAAACAGCATGGTATTGTACCAAAACAGATATATAGACCAATGGAACTGTATAGATGCCTCAGAAATAATGTCATACATCTATCCAAACAGCTAATATCCAGAATCTACAAAGAGCTTAAACAAATTTACAATAAGAAAACAAACAGCCTCAACAAAAAGTGGATGATTTTTGAACAGACACGTCTCAAAAGAAGAAATTTATGCAGTCAAGAAATATTTCTCAAGAATCTAAAACCAGAGATACCATTTGACTCAGCAATCCCATTACTGGGTATACCCAAAGGATTATAAATCATTCTACTGTAAAGACACATACAGACATATGCTTATTGCTGTGCTGTTCACAATAGCAAATACCTGGAACCAGCCCAAATGCCCTTCAATGATAAACTGGATAAAGAAAATGTGGCACATATATTTCATGGAATACTATGCAGCAATAAAAAAGGATGAGTTCATGTCCTTTGCAGGGACATGGATGGAGCTGGAAACCATCGTTCTCAGCAAGCTAACACAAGAACAGAAAACCAAACACTACATGTTCTCATTCATAAGTGGGAAATGAACAACGAGAACACATGGACACAGGGAGGGGAACATCACATACTGGGCCTCCTTGCCATCCACATGCCCAGGCTGTTGATTTAATGGTAATGTATGTACTTTGAACTACAAGGGTTACAGTTTAACTTCTTGACTAATTTATCTTTGGATACAACCATGATAAATGACAGAAAGAAACAGCCATTGGAAAACAAGCATTGCATTGCACCAGGATGTCTGTGAAATGGACTGCCGTACTTCTGCTAACACAACTGAGCTTTTACTTTGGCTCTGGATATTGTGGAAATGTGCTGGTGTGGGCTCCAGACTACAGCCATTGGATGAATATGAAGACCATCCTGAATGAGCTTGTTCAGAGAGGACATGAGGTCACTGTACTGGCAAAGTCATCTTCCATTATTTTTGACCCCAACAATCCATCCACTCTTAAACTTGAAGTTTTTCCTACATCTTTAACTAAAACTGAGTTGGAGAATATCGTTATGCAACAGGTTAAGAGATGGTCAGACTTTCCAAAAGATAGTTTTTGGTCATATTTTTCACAAGTACAAGATATCATGTGGTTATTTAGTGAAATAAGTAGAAATGTCTGTAAAGATTTAGTCTCAAATAAGAAATTTATGAAAAAACTACGAGAGTCAAAATTTGATGTCATTTTTGCAGATGCTATTTTTCCCTGTGGTGAACTGCTGGCTGAGATATTTAACATACCCTTTGTGTATAGTCTCAGCTCCTCTCTTGGCTACACTCTGGAAAAGCATGGTGGGAGATTTCTTCTCCCACCTTCCTATGTACCTGTTGTTATATCTGAATTAAGTGATCAAATGACTTTCATGGAGAGGGTAAAAAATATGATTTATATGCTTTATTTTGACTTTTGGTTCCAACTCTTTGATATGAAGAAGTGGGATCAGTTTTACAGTGAAGTTCTAGGTAAGTAATTTTTCCAGTTGCTATCATTAAGATCTAACTTATTTGTGTCTTTGAAGCAGAACTTAGGTAAAGCCATAAAGTTAGAGTACTGGGGTTTTTGGTAAGTGAATTTATGAAATGAAAATACAAGATGATCTATCAATCTCACAAATATTATAGAAATTATAGAATCAGTTAAAGCCCTGTGACTATCATTCATATCCAGGAAATCATAAACCTGTATATTAGCGCACCTAAGACTTTAAGTAATTACACATCTGTTTTACTACACATTGTTTTACATTGTAGAAACTATAAAATCCATCAAGTAACATCCTACTGAATGCATAGGTTTAGAAAGAATAGTTACACATTTTTCTACAACTATCTATATAATTGCAGAAATTGTTCTTCCTTGTAAACCTCAGTTTTCTTATTTAGAAATTAAAAGATGTACCCATGTTACCAGAAGATTCCTTCACGGTTGAGAAAAATAATGTCTGTATCTCAGATGCAAAAATCAATAAGGGTAAATTGAAGTTTCTAATGTTTCTATACTCCTTCACTAAAGAATTGGAAATCATTCATTTAAAGTTCAATCATTTCGTTGAAGTGTGAAGGTTGTTATATATATATAGTTTTATTTGAAATTATGTCTCTTTATTAAAAAATATGAGATAGATTAAGGTTGAGTACAAATCTATATTTCAATAGTTTTATAAAAATTTCTATCCATCATTTATAAATATATTTACTTAAAAATAATATTATTAAGATCTTAGCTTGAATCCAAAGTGTTGGTTGGTACAAGGAGTTCAGCCATACTCTCAAAATAGTCCACAGTTCAGTTGAAGAACGAAAGATAAAAGAATTAGCTTAATGAGTTATATAAACTAGACTATTTATTAGAAAATTATTTTTATGGGTACAGTAGAATTAATTGATTATGTAGTTCAAAGAGTTGTCTAAATGTTTACATGCTACTATTGCAACTTTAAAGAGAAAATAAGTTGATGTTTAATTCTCTATGGCTTATTTTAATAATTGTTTATTATTGTGAGTAATCTGATCTGACATTAGAGATGTAGCTTACTTCACAATTCTCCTACCAGTTTGTCTTTCTTATAAATACACAAGGGTAAAATATTTAATACTTAAAAAATAAATTATGCCTATATATAAATATGTATATATAAATTATGCCTATATGTATATATTTTTCAAAGCACAGACACTTGGCTTACATTTTTGCCTGCATTATTCTAACCCTTTCAGAAAATGACTTCAAGTAATTATCTTGTGTAATCCACCTTTTCTTTTGTTTATTTCTATCAGGAAGACCCACTACATTATTTGAGACAATGGGGAAAGCTGACATATGGCTTATTCGGAAGTCCTGGAATTTTCAATTTCCTCAACCACTCTTACCAAATATTGACTATGTTGGAGGACTCCACTGCAAACCTGCCGACCCTCTACCTAAGGTAAACAAACTTTTGTTGGTTTTGCTTTGCTGTCTTTGAATTTTCAGTAGAAATGATTCTATAGTCTTCATTCAAAGTGTTTGACTTACACTGAAAGAAAGATGGGAAGTGGGTGGGGTAAAGCAGATACCAATTAGAAACTCATGTAAATGTTGATAGTATCACAAATATGGGAGTTTCATAAATATTACAAATAGAGAGGAATACTAAGGAGACTTCGAAAATAGGGTTGGTTAAATTAAAGTCTTGATTATGCACACCTAAGAAGGTATTGGTCATTCCTTCAAAGAATATTTATAAAGGGATTATCACAGGACACAGGTAAGTGCAGAATTTTCAAAGAAGAAAAACAGACACAGTTTCTGTCCCACATACCTTACATTCTACTTTGAAATATAGAATATAAGCAAGTAATAAAAATTACATAAAACTATTATCTCAAGGAAAAACCCAATGCCAAGAAAGCATTAGTGGAGATAATAGAAAGTATCCTGAAATTACAGATTAGTAAGATGAAAGCTGAACAATATGCAGGAATAGGTAAAAGAATGACATGGTCAGGCCTGTTTCAAGTCTCCAAGTTCAGCTTTCAGGAAGCGACTAAGAATCAGGTAATGCTGAGAGGCAAATTAGATCCGGACAACTATCAGGAGTTGAAATATTTATTAAGCACATTGAAAAACTACTAAAAGAGTTAAGAAATAAAAATATATGAAAAGATTTTCTTTTTTAAGAAATTCTTCCAAGATATTCAATGGATTAAATTGCAGAAGAGCCAGACTGTTAAGAGCTGACCATTCAAGAAATTTTGCGTGGATTCAGGCAGCTGATAATGGAAAAGTGGACTAGAATGTTGACAGAAATAATCATGCCTACATTTACAGAACTAGTACCAACTTTATTTTGTGTTGTGTGGAAAAAACACTAACATGGACAAGATACTTAAAATGTCTCTGGCATATAGTCGGGGACTCAGAAATATTAATTTTGCAATTATGATTATTTTGTTGTTATTAATAATACTACTAATTACTTAACATCTGTAAATCACTTGAGATATTCATTTAATAGAACCATATTGTTCAGCACATCAAGATTATATTCTCTTGCAAAGCATAGATGACAGATATCTTGTGGACCTTATTAAAAGTAGACATATCAGTTTTGGCAGTAAGATGAGCTAGCTGAAATTGTAAGATTTTACTGTAAGTAATAAGGATATTCACCAGTATTCCAGCTTAAAACACTTCCTCAACAATATAAATGTGTGCCTTTAATATTTGCAGGCAAACCCAGTGTTAATATTTGCAGGCAAACCCAGTGTTCATCAGATCTTCCTAAAGCATTTTAATCACTCTGCATTAAGATCCCAGAGGTTTACATATTAGAGCATAAACAAACTCTATTAGAGCAGGTGATTTTTGCCTTATGACAAGCAGCTCAGCAAAGCCTCCTGGGGGAACTCATCTCAACATCATAGCTTCCTGACAGAGAAGAACGGAGAACAGGAACAACGCATCTATAATAAAGACCAAATAATTTCAACCACTTGTAACTGAATAGTGCCTTTAGTTTCAATACAAAAAAAAAAAAAAAAAAAAAAAAAACTCCGTCAGCATATAAGATTATATTCTTTATGAAGGAATACCAGAACCTCATATATTTTGAATTAATATCACACTTTTAAGGCATATGTACAATGTAATCTCTGATGGTAGTTTGTATTTCTGTGGAATCAGTGGTGATGTCTCCTTTATCATTTTTTATTGCATCTATTCAATTTTCTCTCTTCTTTTTTATTAGTCTGGCTAGCAGTCTGTCTATTTTTTTGATCTTTTTAAAAAAACAGCTCCTGGATTTATTGATTTTTTGAAGGTTTTTTTGTGTTTCTCCTTAAGTTCTGCTCTGAGCTTAGTTATTTCCTGTCTTCTGCTAGGTTTTGAGTTTTTTTTTATCTTGCTCCTCTAGCTCTTTCAATTTTGTTGATAGGGTGTCAATTTTAGATCTTTCATTCTTCTCATGTGGGCATTTAGTGCTATAAATTTCCCTCTAGACACTGCTTTAAACAAACCAGTAAATCTGGAGTTACTACATTTTAGTCATGTAACTACATCACATCCAAGTTACATTATACTCATGGGGTATAATATTTTTTAACATTGTCTCCCTGACTACAATGTAATAGCTCCTTTTCTTTTCTCCCTTACACATATGCACACACATACATATATACATAGACATATTTACAGAAATATCCTCAACAGAGGCCACGTATCTCATATTTACAAATTGCAAAGAAACTGAGTAAGTTAAAAAATATTTACTCCAAAATTTCCTGAAAATATTTGATTTTCTCTCTTTAGTAATTTATACCAATTCTTTCAGTAGTGCCTGCTGTGTTGATAGTCTTTTGTAACTGAACAAATTCTTTTTTTCACAGGAAATGGAAGAGTTTGTCCAGAGCTCTGGAGAAAATGGGATTGTGGTATTTTCTCTGGGGTCAATGGTCAGTAAAATGACAGAAGAAAGGGCCAACGTAATTGCATCAGCCCTTGCCAAGATCCCACAAAAGGTAAGATAAAGGGCCTTAGTGGTTTGGAAATCACTGATAAAGGCTGTTAAACTTTAAAATAACCAGTTTTAGAAACTTCTGACAAATGTGAAGCTGGCCAAAAGTTAGAAACTGAGAATGAGGATAATCCTGGAGAAACTGTGATAACTTAGAAAATGGTGATTGCATTTTAAAAAACAGTTTTAAGTATGAACACTCCCCTATGTAAATATGCTGACAGTAAATTGTGTGGAGAATGATATTTAAAGGGGAGCACTACACACTGGGGTCAGTTGGGGGGAAATAGGGGAGGGACAGTGGGGGGTGGGAAGCTGGGGAGAGACAGCAAGGGGAGAAATGCCAGATGTAGGTGATGGGGAGGAAGGCAGCAAATCACACTGCCACGTGTGTTCCTATGCAACAATTTTGCATGTTCTTCACATGTACCCCAAAACCTAAAATGCAATAAAATAAATGGGAAAAAAAAGTGTTTGGAGACTTTTCACCTCCTTTCCTATAAAATATTGAATTGTATATGTGATCTACAGAGAAAGATATTAAAGAGTAGATTGAACTCTTTATACCAGAATACAGCCTTAAATATGCTTATATAGCATCCACCGACAGAAGTAATACTTCTGCTTCAGACTTACGGGCTGCATGTAGCCCTGGGGGTGTAATACTCTTGGTATGCGTGAGTGGTTCCTGCTAACATCTGTGGGAACTCAGTACTCCATAAATATCCACAAAAGGGAACTTGAGACCCACAGTTATTTTTAATTTCTGATATTAACAGTCATGCATACTGCTGAATTTAACTCAACATATTTCAGGTAACTAAAAATGGTGCTTATTGTAGTCTTTAGAATGACTTTCAGGTGCTTTCAACTAAAAATATATATCCAGAACTCCGTCCTTGTAGAAATACAAGTAAGACTTACGATAATTTGCCTTCAAAACAGTTTTCCTAACTCAGCAGTGTCCGATGAGTAAAGACTACTTGACTGACTCTTGGGCCACCTCTATTACTTATTGTGCTCCGGAAGCTCTTGGTGAATGTTTACAATTATCGGATATTGTATTTCTATTTGTACTTCACATCAAATGCTTATATGAAATATGTGACAACAAATAGAGCAGACTGGCTCTGTTAGTAATTATGCAGGATGGAATTTGTTTAAGGATCTGTGGTAGTACAACATGATTAAATGTCATTAATTTAGGAGTAATAACTGCCTCATGTGGGGAGTAAGGTAGTAAGGAGAATGAATTCCAATCCTGTGATTAAAAGTGTAAACTGTAGACTCTACCTTAGTACATTTAAGAATCTAGAAGTTCTACTTTTATAAAGATGATGCCTGGAAGGTGTTGCTAATGCATTTTACTCCAACATAAGGAGCAAACTTTTTAAGTATATAAACAAATATTTCTGTGTGGTTAGTTTTTAACAATTTTTAAAATAAACTTTATGGATATGACAAATTAAAAAAGAAACTTCCTGACTAAAAAACCTGTTGGGAAAACACTATTTCAGCTATTAGTTCAAAATAAAAATACATACATGGAAGATGCAAAAATTAAACAGAGAGTGTTTTTCATTGATAAGTTTTGTATCAATAGTATAATCAGGAAAAAATTTATGTAAGAAATATAGGTGAAGTTTTGGTATTATCATGATATTGAGGTCAGGAAAGATGTATCACCACATTCTGCCCCTGTCATTTGACCCTTTTGTTTAACGGTTCCTGAGGGCACTTGTACACACTACAGATGTTAGAAAAAGTTAAATTTTAATGAGTAATTTCACTAGCACAATAACAATAGCAGGGTTTTCAAAAAATCTGACATGCATCATGAAGTTTAGGCTAGCCATGTAATCTAGCCTCTTGTACTTACTGTACATTTTGGAATAGGCCTATTGTCATGTTTAGGGAACTATTCAGAGAAAGAACAGCCTAGGCCAACAGACAACTAGTCCAAGTACGAACACAGCCAGATAAATTTAGGGAAAGAGGAAAAGCAGCCTGATCTGCTGGACTGTACCCAGCCAACGTCTGAAGCAGGAAGATGAAAGAGAAGGAGTGGAGATAGATCCTGCCCTGAAGGTGGACCCCGTGCTGTATAAAATGTGGCTCCACGAGGACTCTGCACTGTCCGATTAACAACTCCTCCAAATGGAGGCAGCAGAAGGAAATATAGGAAGACGTCAAACAGAAAGAAACCATGCAGGGGAATAGGTTCAGATGCCTCCTCCATAAAATACAGTAGATATTTACATTCTTCTACAGAGAACAACAGCGACCTTTGTGTATTTGTCAACTAGTTTTTAATTTCCCATCTGATAAAGTTTTCTTGTAATGACCTCTTCTTTTTCCTGAAACCTGAGTTACTTTAGCACTGATGTAGCAAATATAAGTTAAACACTGTAAATTCTTGCTCAGTTTATGAGGATTACTTGGGAGTTTCAAAATTAGCAACTTAAACATAAAAAGGTCTTGGCTGCAGAAGAACATATTAATCGCTGTCGTCATGCTTTGTAGTACGTTCTGTAAGTGTTAATTATCATTGAACAAATTCAACAAAATACAATTTTGAGTTTATTCAACAGCTGCATTTTATTCATAATACCAACAGTTTCCTCATTTCCATGTCAAAAAGAAAAAAAAAATCCCAAATTAGCGATACTGATAATACTCTGAATTTGCGTCAAGAATTGTCACCTGAAATTTTTCTTGGAAGTAGTGCTTGATAATTTTTAATTCCAATGAAGTCACATGTACTACCTTTGCGGCATTAATTTATTTCTTATAAGTTGCTTATTTTATGGACCTGCTATTTTGTCGATCAAAGGACAACAGGCTGTAATATAATAACCTACGGGCAAGTAGCTATTTGAGAACTACTTCCCATATTACTCAAAAAGAAATGAATTCATCAAAATTGAATGTGGAAGATGAAAACTAATATAAAATACATAAAACAAAATACACATATTGGTCATTACTAAATTGTTACTGCTTTTTTACACTAGAATTATAATGACAATGTTTAAACATTGTTTTATTTTCATTTTTTAAAAAATGAAATTAATTTAACTTTTATTTTTAACTTTTAAGTTTAGGGGTACATATGCAGGTTTTTTACATAAGCAATTTTGTGTCATGAGAGTTTGTTGTACTGATTGTTTCATCAGTCAGTTATTAAGACTAATATCCATAAATTATTTTCCGGATCCTCTCTGTCCTCCCATCCTCCACGCTCTAATACACCTCTAATATACAGAGTTGTTCCCATCTATATATCCACATGTTCTGATATTTTAGCTTCCATTTATAAGTAAGAACATGCCATGTTTGGATTTCCATTCAAATGTTAGTTTGCTAAGGATGATGGCCTCTAGCTCTATTCATATACCTGAAAATAGAGAATTTTGTTCTTTTTTATGGCTGCATAATATTCTGTAGTGTATATGTACCATATTTTATTTATTTAGTCCATAATTGATGGGCATTTATGTTCATTCCATGTCCTTGCTCTTGTGAATAATACTGCAATTGACAAACGTGTTCACAGGTTTTATAAAATAACAATTTATAGTCCTTTGGTCACATACCCAGGAATGGGATTTCCAGGTTTCATGGTATTTTTGCCTCTAGGTTTTTGAAGAATCATCACACTGTCTTCCACAATGTTTGAACTAACTTACACTTCAACCAACAAGTTATAAGCATTCCTTTTCTATACCACCTCACCAGCATCATATTTTTTGTTTTTAATAATAGCCATTCTGACTGGTGTGAGATGCTATCTCATTACCTTTTTGATTTGCATTTCTCTAATGATCTGTGATCTTAAGCTTTTTTGTCATATGATGGTTGGCTGCACATAGGCCTTCTTTTAAAAAGTGTAACAGTTTTTAAAATACTTGAACTTTTCATGGATAGTCTAATTTTTCTATGGTATTGTTTCGTAAAGTCATGATTTCCTTATACACCTAACTATAGAAGTTAATAAATGAAATGTGGGTATTCTATTTACGTCAGTCTTTCTTATTTACTAACATCCCTTGATCTCATTCCCACTCATTTTACTGTTTCAACGTTCTATAACTTTTGATTTTCACTCATGGAATAAGATATTTTCTTTACTGTAACAGGTTCTGTGGAGATTTGATGGTAATAAGCCAGATGCCTTAGGTCCCAATACTCAACTGTACAAGTGGATACCTCAGAATGACCTTCTAGGTAAGCCTCTGGTAGACAATAATGGTGACTCTGGTGAACAATACAGGACTCTGGTGAACAAATACTGATACTGAATATATTAGTAACAGCACATTAGAGTGTCAATATTTCATCATGAAACAAGCTTATTAAATATTTGTTATGGAAAAACAAAACGTAACTTCTTTATATTTATTTTCCAGTCCTAGGGGGAAAAGAATAAGCTATAACTGTTGGCATCTTATAGACTCACATTCTTTATGGTCAGAATCAGAGGAAATCTTTATTTCAGGTGTTATTATATCTCACAGTATTTTTCTTTTCTTTTCTTTTCTTTTTTTTTTTTTCTTTTTTTGAGACAGAGTCTCACTCTGTTGCCAGGTGCCAGGCTGGAGTGCAGTGGCACAATCATGGCTCACTGCAGCTTCCCTCTCCCGGGTTCAAGCAATTCCCCTGCCTCAGCCTCCCAAGTAGCTGGGACTACAGGCGCACAACACCACGCCCAGTTAATTTTTGTATTTTTAGTAGAGACGAGGTTTCACCATGTTGGCCAGGATGGTCTCGATTTCTTGACCTCGTGATCCGCCCCCCTCGGCCTCCCAAAGTGCTAGGATTACAGGCTTGAGCCACCGTGCCCGGCCCTCACAGTATTTTTTAGTACTTTCTGGGCAGTCTCTTTGTCTCTTATTTCTACATTACACCTGATTTTCCTCTCCTGCAGGGTTATTTCAAATATCACTAAAAATAATAGCTCTTCTATCACGAGTGACTGCATTTTCTGGAGGATTAAATTCCTAATCTTAATCGTAAAGTGGTGACACGTTTTACGATGAAGTGTGACCTATCTTTTCTCAATCCTAGCACCACCACCAACCCACTGCCTGCTGCCTTGTACACTCCACAAATCACACTCTGTGACTACACTTAAAATAACACTTTATTTCATGCCAATCTTTTGGTTTTGTTCTTTTCTGCACATTTTTTAAAAACTACAATGCACTTTTTCATTAGTCCAACTGGAAATCTTGTATTAATTTCTGCAGTCTGAAATCACACAAACTATATAGTCTTCACTCACATATACAGCACAAGTACGTGTTTTTTCCTCTGAACTCTGAAAAGCAATATCAAATTAGTTCAATGTGTTATCTAGAAAACACCGTCATTTTCAGAGCCTTTCATTGTGCATCTTATTTTATTCCTATGAATAATTTTGCTAAAATTCATTCAATCCCAGGTCATCCAAAAACCAGAGCTTTTGTAACTCATGGTGGAGCCAATGGCATCTATGAGGCGATCTACCATGGGATCCCTATGGTGGACCTTCCGTTGTTTGCGGATCAACCTGATAACATTGCTCACGTGATGGCCAAGGGTGCAGCCGTTAGAGTGGACTTCAACACAATGTCAAGTACAGACTTGCTGAATGCACTGAAGACAGTAATTAATGATCCTTTGTGAGTATAACAATATTTTCCACTAGGTGGTATTTATAGATAGCTTCTTTTGTCAGTGGTGAGTGTGAGTTTCATCCTTTTTATGAGACTAATTTTGAAAGAATTTAAATGACATAACAAATCTGAAATCTGTCTTTATTTTTTATCAGTTATTTGAAAGTTGTATTTGAACCCCATATATCTAATGGGTAACTAGCTAGTGGAACAATTTTCTAAACAAAAATACTTTTAAACTGATATAGATAACATAAAAAATACATTTCTTAAAAATTGACATAATGAACTCTTACTAGAAAGGAAGAATAAACTTGAAATAATATAAAATATTTTAACTAAATATCTAAAATGTCTCAGTACATAACTATTTACTTGCAGAAAAATTAATTTTTATTATTATAATTATTCTAACAGACTTGAAAATGAGATTTAATTTTGATAGCATAAAACCCACATATTTATGGTATAAAATCCAAATAGATCTAGTATGTTTAAGAATCATGAAGCCATCACTGCTAAATGGTTTTAGAACATTTTTATCAACAAAAAGGAAACTGCAATAACCCAGAAGTCACTTCATATGGCTGCTTAGCCCTAGTCTAATACCAATTGGTTTTCTTCTCTATAGATTATTCTCTCTTGATATTTCATATAAATAGAGTCATACAGTTTAGGATGCTGTGTAAATGACATTTTACCTAGCCTAATTTTTTGTTGTTTTTTATGGTTTTTTGTTTTATTCATGTTGTTCTGTGCTTTAATACTTCAGTTCTCTTTACAGCAGTATAATATTTCATAGTATGGATATGTCACATTTTATTTCTTTACTTATTAGTTCATTGGCTTTTTGATTGTTTCTAATTGTGACTATTATGAACATTGCTACACATATTTTGCATAAACATGTTTTCCTTTCTTTTGTGTTGATACTATCAGTGGAATTGCTGGCTCATGTGGGAACTGTGTGGTTATGAAGAATGGTTAAACTGTTTTCCAAAGTACTTACATTCATCACTATCACCAGCAGTACAACATGGTTTCAATTCCTCCACACCGTTGCCAAATGTTTGTCTTTTTGTCACAGCCTTCTTAGTGAGTGTAAAATGATCTCTCATCCTGGTCTTGGATTGCATTTTCATTAAGGATAAAGATGTTGAGAATTTCTACATGTGCTTACTGATCATTCAAATATTTTCTTTCTTTTTTTTTTTTACTGTAAAACTACATTTATTCATTATTTATTATTTTTTAAAAATTATATTTGGGCTCTGGGGTACATGTGCACGTCCTGCATCCTGCAGGATTGTTGCATAGGTACATACATGCCATCGTTGTTTGCTGTCTCCATCCCCGCCCTCCGTCACCTACATCAGGCATTTCTTCCAGTGTTATACCTCCTCATCCTCCCTACCCCTGCACTGCTGTCCCCTGATCCCTTCCCCTCCACCCCTGCAGCTAGCCCTGTGAGTCTTGTTCCCTTCCCTTTGCCCAAGTAATCTCATTGCTCATTACCCACCTATGAGTGAAAACATATGGTGTTTGGTTCTCTGCTCGTGTCAGTTTGCTGCGAATGATGGTTTCTAAGTTTATCTATGTCTCTACAAAGGACACAAACTCATTGTTTTTTATGGCTGCATAGTATTCTGTGGTGTATATGTGCCACAATTTTTTTGTTGTTGTTCACATATTTTCTTTGAAAAAATATCTATTCCAATCCTTGGAACATTTTTAAACTTTGCTATTTGTCTTATTATTAAGTTTTAATAACTATTATATTATGAGTAAATCAGATATATAATTTTTAAATATTTTCTCCCATTTCAAGTGCACTAATTTTTACTTTTATGATGATGGTCTTTGAAACCCAAAAAAATTAATTTTAACTTAAATTTTTGATAATTTATTTTCTTCATTCCCCAAGATAAGAATGTGCAGAATGCCTCACACAGTCCAGCTACCATCAATTCAGCATTTATAACCACTATCAATAATATTTTTTATAAGGAGGGTATCATCTAAAGGAATATTTTAAAAATACTTTATCACAATGAAAATAGAAGGATAGCAAATAATTAAATAATACCTTTAAATAAAATGAGAAATAAATGAAAAGAAACATAAACCAGCTTGGACAAATAGAAAATAAATATAAAATAAGTGGTAGATTTAAAGGTAATTATAAAAATACTTTCACTCAATCTAAACAGTTAAAAAAAGAGCAAATAATGAATAAGGACATAAAACATTTGAAGAATGCAATTAACAAATGGAATCTTAAAATGTAAAATAATACACACACATGCACATATATACATACACAATACACATATATGTATATATATGTACATATATATTATATATATCAACCTGAAGGCATATTTTCCTAGAGTAAGTTGAATAGTTAATAGTTATTTGAAGTGATGTGGTGGGCCATAAATAAAGACCTAATAAATACAAAAAGACTCAGTATTATAAAGATTATATGGTCCAGCCATAGTGGAAGTAAGGAAGGTTATAAAAATGATAAATAAAATATCTTTAAATTTTAGAAATTAAAATAATACCCTTGAAAAAAAATTAAAACCAAGAAGTAAATCAATTATGCATGCACTTTTATCTCAGCAATTCTGCTCTCAATTATATACCTAACAGCTATGTATAAATATATAAATCAAATCTTACATAGAAGAATGCTTATGACAGAATTAACCATAGTGTCTAAAATATGTTAGCAACCCAAATGTCAATTAATCATAAAATGAAGACATCCTCTATGCTTTATCAGTCAACAAAATACTATACAGCAATGGAATTACACAACAACTGCGATATTAAAAAACATGAATGAGTATATTTTATATACTTCAATCAAATAAACAAGCAAAACTAACGTATGCTATTTGAAGTCAGCATAATGCTTAATGAAGGTCAAAAGTAGTGACTAAATGGTTCAGAAAAAGAGAGTTATTCTAGGCAGGATGTGATATCCTATACCATGATCTGAGCAGTAGGTAAATCGGTATCTTCAAGATAATGCTCAAGATGATCTCACAGCTTTTAACTATTCACTTAGTGTATGTATATTTATCTTTTGTATTTAACATTTACATATTTATTTTATGTTTTACATAATGTATTTTTAAATTTTAGGAATCAAATAGCCAAATAAGTGCAGAACATAGAGAAAATCCTAGAGGTTCCATCATAGTGTGACCAGCAAAAGCCTCTCTTAGAGGTAACACTTAGAGGGAAGCTTCAAAAAGGGAGAGAATGGTGCCTTTGGCTATAGCAAGAAAGGGTGCTCCAAGAGCAGGAAAGAGCTGACAAAATGTGTAAGGTGCTAAAATGAGAACAGCTTTGGGAACTTAAAGAAAAATAGAAGGCCAATCTAGAAGAGAGTGTGCAGGGGAAAAGTGTTAAGAAAAGAACTTGGCAGTGTCTAACAATGTGGGGTTCCATAGACCAAATAACCGACTTGGATTTTATTATTAAAATAATGAGAAGCCAGGCAAAACTCTTAATCAGGGAAATATCACAATCTGACCTTTAATTCAAAAGATCATTCTGGTTACTGGGTGGGGAACACTAGGAGACAAAAGAGTAGAGTAGAAGCAAAGTGGCTATCTATGAGGCATGTCACTCACCATGACACAATTCCTTTTTAAGAACTTAGAGGTGATAACTCTCACTTTGCATTTTCACAATTTTTCTTACAGCACTTAAAATGGCTCATAACATTGAGCACATTCTCATATGCTTGTTTGAGAACTAAGAGTGTAATTGGATTGTTCATAACACAAATGATAAATGCTTAAAAAAAATCTTATTTGCCATGATGTGATTATTTCACATTGTATCAAAGCATCTCATGTACCCCATAAATATATACACTTACTACATATCCACTAAAAGTTAAAATTTAAAAAGTAAAAAATTTAAAAAGGCTTCTATTTGCTTTGCTTGAAAGAAATTAATTTTCTCACTTGACCTTCCATTTCTAATTTAAAAATATCTGTCAGCTCCTTCAAGTCATTTATGTTCTTCTCTATGCTGGTTATTCCAGTTAGCATTTGAATAACTGAATTGATCAAGTCAGAAACAGAGTATCAGAGATTGAAGATCAACTCAATGAAATAAAGTGATGAGGCAAGATTAGAGAAAAAAGAGTATAAAGAAATGAACAAAGGCTCCAAAAAATATGGGATTATGTGAAAAGACCAAATCTATGTTTGATTGGTGTACCTGAAAGTGATGGGAAAAATGAAACCAAGTTGGAAAACACTTTTCAGGATATTATCCGGGAATATCCCGAACATAGCAAGGAAGGCCAACATTCAATTTCAAGAAATACAGAGAACACCACAAAAACATTCCTCGAGAAGAGCAACCCCCAGGCACATAATCGTCAGATTCACCAGGGTTGAAATGAAGGAAAAAATGCTAAGGGCAGCCAGAGAGAAAGGTTGGGTTACCCACAAAGGGAAGCCCATCAGACTCACAGTGGATCTCTCAGCAGAAACCCTACAAACCAGAAGAGAGTGGGGGTCAATATTCAACATCGCTAAAAAAAGAATTTTCAAACCAGAATTTCATATCCAGCCAAACTAAGCTTTATGAGCAAAGGAGAAATAAAATCCTTTACAGACAAGTAACTGTTGAGATTTCTTCACCATCAAGCCTGCCTTACAAGAGCTCCTGAAGGAAGCACTAAAAATGGAAAGGAACAACCAGTACCAGCCACTGCAAAAACATACCAAATTATAAAGACCATCATCACTATGAAGAAATTCTGTCAACTAATGGGCAATACAACCAGCTGGTATCAAAATGGTAGGATCAAATTCACACAGAACAATATTAATCTTAAATGGAAATGGGCTAAATGCCCCAATCAAAAGATACAGACTGGCAAATTGGATAAAATGTCAAGACCCGTCAGTGTGCTGTATTCAGGAAACCCATCTCATGTGCAAAAACACACACAGGCTCAAAAGAAAGGGATGGAGGAAGATTTACCAAGTAAATTGAGAGCAAAAAGAACAGGGGTGGCAATCCTCATCTCTGATAAAACAGACTTTAAACCAACGAAGATCAAAAGAGACAATAAAGGGCATTATGTAATGGTAAAGGGATCAATGCAGCAAGAAGAGCTAACTATTCTAAATACATATGCACCCAATATAGGAGAACCCAGATATATAAAACAATTTCTTAATGACCTGCAAAGTGATTTAGACTCCCATGCAATAATAGTGGGAAACTTTAACACCCCAATGAGACAGAAAATTAACAAGGATATCCTGGACTTGAACTCAGATCTGGACCAAGCAGACCCAAGAGACATCTACAGAACTCTCCACCCCAAATCCACAGAATATACATTCTTCTTAGCACCACATCACACTTACTCTAAAATTGACCACATAATTGGAAGTAAAACACTCCTCAGCAAATACAAAAGAACAGAAATTATAACAAACTGTTTCTTAGACCACAATGCAATCAAATTAGAGCTCAGGATTAAGAAACCCACTCAAAACTGCTCACCTACGTGGAAACTGAACAACATGCTGCAGAATGACTACTGGATAAATAATGAAATGAAGGCAGAAGTAAAGATGTTCTTCAAAACCAATGAGAACGAAGACACAATCTACCAGAAGTTCTGGGACACATTTAAAGCAGTTTCTAGAGGGAAATTTATAGCACTAAATGCCCACAAGAGAAGCAAGGAAAGATCTAAAATTGATACCTTAACATCATGATTAAAATAACTACAGAATTTATAATCCTTTGGGTATATACCCAGTAATGGGATTCCTGGGTCAAATAGAATTTCTATCTCTAGATCCTTGAGGAATCACCACACTGTCTTCCACAATGGTTGAACTAGCTCACACTCCTGTCAACAATGTAAAAGTGTTCCTATTTCTCCACATCCTCTCCAGCATCTGTTGTCTCCATTTGTTTTAATGATTGCCATTCTTACTGGCGTGAGATGGTATCTCAATGTGGTTTTGATTTGCCTTTCTCTAATGACCAGTGATGATGAGCATTTTTTCATATGTTTGTTGGCCTCATATATGTCTTCTTTTTATGTGTCTGTTCATTTCCTTTTCCCACTTTTGGATTTCATTGCAGCACTGTTTACAATAGCAAAGACCTGGAACCAACTCAAATGCCCATCAATGATAGACTGAACAAAGAAAATGTTGCACATAAACACCATGAAATACTCTGCCATCATAAAAAACGATGAGTTTGTGTCCTTTGTAGGGACATGGATGAATCTGGAAGCCATCATTCTCAGCAAACTGACACAAGAACAGAAAATCAAACACTGCATGTCCTCATTCATAGGCAAGTGTTGAACAATGAGAACATAGGAAGGGGAGCATCACACACTGGGGTCTGTTGTGGGGGCTTGGGGAGGTACAGCAACGGATGGGTATGTTGGGGAGGTATAACTTGGGGAGAAATGCCAAATATAGGTGAGGGAGGGAAGGAAGCAGCAAACCACCTTGCCATGTAAGTACCTATGCAACAACCCTGCATGATCTGCACATGTACCCCAGAACCTAAAGTACAAAAAAAAAAAAAAGTGGAAACATCATGCTACCTGACTTCAAACTATACTACAAGACTACAGTAATTAAAACAGCATGGTCATGCTACTGGTACCAAAACAGAGATATAGACCATTGGAACAGAACAGAGGCCTCATAAGTAACATTCATAAGTGAGAGTTGAACAATGAAATCACATGAATACAGGGAGGAGAACATCACATACTGGGGCCTGTCAGGTGGTGGTGGATTAGGGGAAGGGTAGGAGGGTTTGGGAAGTTTGGGTAGGGATAGCTTTAGGAGAAATATCTAATGTAGATGATGGGGTGATAGATGCTGCAAACCACCAAGGCACATGTATATCTATGCATACTATGTAACAACCCTGCACTATCTGCACATGTACCCAAGAACTTAAAGTATAATAAACAATTTAAAAAAACATTTGTCAATGAGAAAGCCAAACTTTTTTGTTTGTCAATGAGAAAGTCCAATTTAAAAGCCAAACTTTCTATGATGACTCTAATTAAAATACACATATTATATGTTAATTCTTTAATATTTACTTTGAATCATTTGACACTTTAAAACCTTTCATGGACTTGATATACACAGGCAAATTAACTTGCTTTCAGTGTTGCTATCTTTATTTTTAACCCTCAGATACAAAGAGAATATTATGAAATTATCAAAAATTCAACGTGATCAACCAGTGAAGCCCCTGGATCGAGCAGTCTTCTGGATTGAGTTTGTCATGCGCCACAAAGGAGCCAAACACCTTCGGGTTGCAGCCCACGGCCTCACCTGGTTCCAGTACCACTCTTTGGATGTGATTGTGTTCCTCCTGGCCTGCGTGGCAACTGTGATATTCATCATCACAAAATGTTGTCTGTTTTGTTTCTGGAAGTTTGCTAGAACAGGAAAGAAGGGAAAAAAGGATTAGTTATAGCTAGAGCTTGAGCTGGAAAACCTGATTGATGGGACTACTTCAGTTTATTCCAGCAAGAAAGATTATGATGCAGGATTTTTTCCTCCCTGTGACAAGAAAAAAAAATCTTTTCAAAACCTACCTTGTCAAGTAAAAATTTGTTTTTCAGAAGTTTACCATCCAGTTAATGGTTAGAAATATTTTGTGGCAATGAAGAAAACACTAGGAAAAATAAAAAAATAATATAAAGCCATATAAGCTTATACTGAAGTTTGTTGCACTTATATTGAAATTTGTTGCTCTAATTCACAGGTTACAGGAAAAATATTTTCTTCAGCTTAACTATATTACACACACTGTACATAAACACAAGAACATTATGAAGCCCACTGACAATATCAGTACTGTTTTGCACATACTCAAGTATTTTGGCTTCATTTTGAACAGGATTTTGTTGTTTTAACTGTTGCTAATGAAACTATTAAATTGTTAAATTGTATTAAAAGTCTCTCTTGTCCTTTTGATATTTTGAGATGGGTAGTGTTGCTTGGTTTTTATGATGAGTAGTGTTGCTTGGCATGCAGCTTTATTGTCACAAACTTTTTTTAAATTCATGGCAAAGTGTTTACTATTTTAGTGCTTAAGTCATTTCTCAGTGGAAATTATGTGAAATTATAAATACAGCAACTCTTACCTACTCCCTTCTGTAACATTCAACTATTTTACAACATCTTTGGTTTCATGAGCCAATTCTATTTTTTCTAGGTGTTTAAAAATATTCACCTGGTCGATTTTATTCTAACATTTTTAATTACTTCAATAGTTATTTGGGAACAGGTGGTGTTTGATTAGATGGATAAGTTCTTTAGTGGTAACTTTTGAGATTTTGATGCATGCATCACATGATCAGTGCACACTGCACTCAATGTGTAGTCTTGTATCCCTCACCCACCTCCAACCTTACCCTCTAAATCCTGAGAGTCATTATATCATTCTCGTGCCTTTTTATCCTCATAGCTTATCTCCCACTTATAAGTCAGAATGTACAATCGGTTTTTTATTCCTAAATTACTTCACTTAGAATAATGCTCTCCCATTCCATACAAGTTGTTCTTAATGCCATTATTTTGTTTCTTTTTATGGTTTAGTAGTATTACATGGTGTATATATCTAGTATGCATATATGTGTATATATATGAATATGCATATATGTATATATATATACATTTTCTTAACCACCTGTTGATTGGTTGATGGGCATTTAGGCTGCTTCCATATTATTTAAATTGTGAACTGTGCTGTTGTAAATATGTATGTGCATGGGTTTTTTTCATATAAAGACATTTTCCTCTTGGAAGATACATAGTAGTGGGACTTCTGGATCAAAGGGTACTTCTACTTTCAGTTCTTATGGTAATATTCATACAGTTTTCCATAGTAGTTTTACTAGTTTACATTCTCACAGCAGCATAAAACTGTTCCCTTTATACCACATCCATACCAACATTGTATTATTTGGGATTTTTAACTTATGGTCATTCTTGCAGGAGTACAGTGGTGTTGCATTGTGGTTTTGATTTGTGTTTCCTGATAATTAGTGAAGTTGAGCATTTTTTCATATGTTGGCCATTTACATATCTCTTTTTATGAATCGTCTATTCATGACTGTAGCCTACTTTTTGATGGGGTAATTTGTTTTTCTCTTGTGGATTTTTTTTTTTTTTTTTTAGTTCTTTGTAGATTCTGACATTTGTTCTTTGTCAGATGCATAGTTTATGGATATTTTCCACTATTCTGTGAGTTGTCTGTTTACACAGCTGATTATTTCTTTTGCCAGCTGAGCTTTTAAGTTTAATTAAATCGCAACTATTTATCTTTATTTTAGTTGCATTCGCTTTTGAATTTTTGGTCATAAGGTTTTTGTCCAACCCAATATCTAGAAGAGTTTTTCCAATGCTATCTTCTAGAATTTTTATTGTTTCAGGTCTTAGATTTAATTATTTGATCCATTGTGAGTTGATTTTTTTATAAGGTGAGAGACAAGGATGCAGTTTCATTCTTCTACCTGTGAATGGCAAATTATGCCAGCCCCATTTGTTGAATAGAGTATCATTTCCCCATTTTATGTTTTTACTTGTTTCGTCAAAGATCAGTTGGGTGCAAATATTTGGCTTTATTTCTGGATTCTCTATTCTGTTCCATTGATCTACTTGCCTGTTATTAGGCCAATATCATGTTGCTTTTGTAACTATAGCCTTCTAATATAGTTTGAAGTTAGGTAATGTGATGCTTCCAGATTCGTCCTTTTTTCTTAGTCTTTCTTTGGTTATGCAGGTTTCAAAGCTGATTATCAAATTAAGAATGCATCCATTTTCACAATAGCTGCAAAAAGGAAAAAAAAAATACTTAGGAATATACCCAACCAGGAAGGTGAAAGACCTCTACAAAGAAAACTACAAAATACAACTGAAAAAATCATAGATGAAACAAACAAATGGAAATACATCCCATGCTCATGGATGGGTAGATCAATTTTGTGAAAATGACCATATTGTCAAAAGAAATCTATAAATCCAATTTAATTCTCATCAACATACCATCGTTATTCTTAACAGAACTAGAAAAAAAAATCCTAAATTTAATATGGGTTTTATCATAATTTTTGACCTTTAATAACAAATGTAAATCCTTAATTTTAGGTTGTGATAATATAGAAATTGTACTCTAGAAAGACATAGTAAATTATCAATCTTACTAAACATGCATGTACATATACATGTCAATTTCTTTTAAAACAAGACACAGCACCACTTAACTAGCGAATAGATATGTTGTGAAATACAATACTTTGAAGACAGCTTGAAATAATAATTATTATTCTATATAACTATAGTTTACATGATTATATCCAAATTTTTATCTTCCATAGAGCCTCTTAATCCTTCCCTCCTATAAATAAAATATGGAAACATAAACTTTTCAGCATGCGGAAAAATATATACAAAGAATACAAAAAATTTATAAATTTTGAGGAAAATAGCTAAATCAAGCCATAAATCTCCTTTAATCTACACATCAGGGAAGCACTTTATGATCAAAGTAGTACAGATTTACAGAAGCCTAGTTGTCTTTGACACTAAAAAATCTTACCATTAACCAATTCTTACAAAAGGTATTCTCCAGCATAAGGTTTGATTAAAAACTAATATACGTGTATATTTATAATTATACACACATAGATTATGCCATACACACACAAACACACACTCACACACAGACACACACACATACACACACACGCACACGAGATATTGATGCTAGAGAAAATAGTGGAAGAGTTTACAACAAAATATTTCATACAAATCATCCAGGAGCAGATACAGATAAAAGAAAAACAAACCTTACATAGTGCCAAAGATTAATAATGTTCATTTATTATGCTTATAAGTCAGAATTAATTCACATAAAACATATGCTACACCACATATAACAAAATATTGATATCCATTGCTCAGTGAGAACTCCACCTAACAAAACAGGAAATCTAATAAAAATTGATAAAAATATGATCCAAAATGTAACATCCCATTATTAATTCACTAGTGTCATTCCGAAAGCTTGCTAATGTTTCTTATATATTGTCTATTTTATCCACTTGCAGTTTGTTTTTAGGACATTTGTTCTATTTTTTTAACATCTGTGAATAAATATAATACAATGTTTAAAATTTCAGTAATTATAGAAATATAAATTCATGCAATTTTGATATACTTTATTTTACTATTTTAATATTTTATGAATCATACAATAGTTTAATAACTTCTGCTGCCTTCTTCAAAAGGCTATATTTTTTGTTATTTTGTGACATGACAATAAATACATTGACAATTTTCCTATCAAGTAATATCACCTCCCTTTGAAGCCTGGCAAACTTTGTAGCTGTCTCAACAAAAAGAAAGTAATGAAAATAATTCAGCTAAAGTTTCAAAGCTCTTGTGGAAGCACAGCATGTTCTCTCTCTGTTTCTCTTTCTTTCTTTCTGTTTATTATTTTCACGTCTCCTTTTTCCTCACTATTACCCAACACTTCATCAATTCAAAATGTAGTCTCCATAATAAATGACAACTTGGTAGAGAGACACAAATATATGCCTAAAAATCTTGGTAGCCCACTAGCACTTTGAGCTTTTCCACACAAATCACTAAGTACGAAAGTGAATGAATGATCTTCAGATAATTACAGACTCAGACACCATAGGAAAGTAGCTACCTAAGAAACTCTGTGGAAGGAGTTAACTGAGCCCACCTAACACACAGACTCTGAGAGATGATAATAAGATTACAGTTGTTTTAAGGCTACATTTGGGAACAAATTGTTATGCAGTGATACATAGCTGGAATAATAATTCCACATATTTTAAATTACACATTTGTAATAAAATTACAATTAATATAAATCTACATAAGTGGGAAACCACATTTTGAAAATATCTGTACCCCAAATAGGAGAGTCAACATAACATCGTAGTTAAGAGCTGGTACTCTGGATCCAGAAGGCCTTGATTAAAGTCTCAGAAACCACTATAAAGTGATGTGGGGTTGGACAAGTTACTTGGATTTTATTTGCCTCAGCTTCCTCCCCAATGAAATGGCAATGGTTGCCATAACATTATCAATAGCATGAGGTTGCTGAAAGAATGAATGGAATAATATTGAAAAGCACTAAAACAATTGTTTGTATGGCAAAATAAAATTTGCATTATTATCATTAAACAAACCAAAAAATTTCCATAATAATAATTTTAGTGTTCATATACAGTAATTACATAATATAGCTTCAAAATATGTTTCTAATGTAAATAATAAAAATGACAGTATTTACTACTTCAAGCATGTGGGAGTTAAATTTGTAGCATAAACCAAGTGCTGTCCAACTGTGACCTCTTGGTCAAATCTGGTCAACGACTTGATAAAATTTAAAAAATAATTGATACAGAAATTGCACACCACAAAACTATACACTTTACCCATTTAATGTGTATAATTCAGTGGTATTTAACACATTTGCAAGGTTGTGCCAGTATCTAGATACAAAGTATTTTTTTCCACATCAAAAGGTAACTTTGTACTCTTTTGACAGGCATCTCACATTCTGCCACCCTCCATGCCTTGCACTCTGGCATTATGTGTTAGCATTATTCTATAGCCTATTGGGTAATATTTGTTAATGCAAATAAGTATGTAACTTCAACAAAATGTTAAATGAAACATTTTGTTGTTTCTTGATAAAACAAAGTGTTTCGTTTAACAATTTGTTGAAGTTATATGCTTATTTGCATTGAAAAATATTACTCAATAGGCTATAACATGCCCTATTTGTTTCTAAATAGCAATTCTGTGATATATAAAATTAAATTTTTATGTTCTATTTGTTCTGTTATTAAATATATTCAAAAATGTTGTGATTTATATTGTTATGAATTCTTTCCAATTTAATATTGAAGTCTCCTTTTTGAGAATAGCCATAAATCAAGACCCTGGAAAGCCCTGATGGGGGTGGGGAGGTGAGTTTCAGGTGTATGTTAGGTAAAGTATAATGAAATGAGAAAGTAAGACCAAAATGCATCAAATAGGATAAGTTTATTACTCAGAGTTCCTAAGTGATGTTTATGATGATGACAGAAAACTAACAGAAAGTTCAGAGGTGGCAGAGAGCTCAACGTGCTACCTGGAAGTGGACGGGAGAACCTCTGTGGGAGAGGCTCTTATTAAGGCCCATAGTCAATATTTCCTAAACTTCTCTGTAGGAGTTGAGAAATGGCTACCTAAAGGAAACACACATGAAGGGGAAAATTATTATATGACTCTGCTATTGATCATTAGGTTATATCATGGTCACCACCATTGTGAGTGAAGTGTTGCATTTCTGGCCATTAGGATGAGAAAAAAGTAGATTCTGTCTCAAACAACTACACGAGGGAGGGAAGTTTTAATAAAGTCAAAAGTGACAAGCTATGACTAGGTCTTAAACAACCCATGTTGTCAAAAAAGGAATGCTGGGGCAGGACAAACTTATGACAAGAAGGTGGACACATATTTTAGAAGAAAACTTTGACCTACTCACTTCCAGATTGATAGCATAAAAAGTACCCTGAATCGTCTCTGAAATGTAAGAAGGATAAATGGTAAAAATTGTTTTTAGAGACAACAATTTAAACATGTTAGGAGAAGTTGACTGCAGTGGCATGCACCTATAGTCCCAGCTACTCAGGAGGCTGAGGAGAGAAGATTACTTGAGCCCAGGAGCTCAAGGGCCAGCCTGGGAAACTTTGTGAAACCACACCTCTTTATGGTTTTACTGTTTTCTGGTTTAGGAAAAAAAACAGTGCAGCTCACAGCCAGCACTCATTTAGTTTTTACAGAAATACACTCTTTGAGGCTGAAGCAAATCTGATTCATTTTCAATGTGAACATACATTGTAAAAGCTCTTCTTGGAGTTATATCTAAACAGAATGAACATCAGAGTCATCTGAATCATCTATTTGAGAAAAACTGAATTAATCAAATTAATCTTCAACCAACAACTGCTTGAGAACAATGTTAAGATCATGCTACATTTTCCAGGATTTGACATTTTCAGTGATCAAAAATTTCTATATTTCGTAAACTTAAATACTACTACTAAAAATAGAATGCTAAAAGTAGAATGATTTTTTTTTGTTTCCAAAGTTATTATGCTAGAGCATGCAAAAATAGTAATAAAAGCAAGATAATTTTGTGGCAAAATTATCTCGCAGTAAATGCTGCATCTGAAAGTACTGCCTGTAAGTATTCTCTGGGCGAACAGAGAAAAGGGTTAAAAAAAAATAAAATTAATTAACAAATTGAACAATATATTAGGAATTGCCCTTAAGATATGCAGCAAATAAATAAACATTTATTAAGGAACATCTACTGCGGTTTGTTAAAAACAGCAAGACCTTGTGGCACTTAACCAATGACTTACTTTCTAGCCTACCTTCACTCAGTGCAACAGAAATTTTACTGGAAGCATGTGCAGACTAGACAATTGAACTCCCCATCTGTGAAATCACTACAAGAGAACTATATTGTGTTTTTGGGAGGGAGTAAGATTCCTGAATTTTTCACACACAGACACTTCATCTGTATGTTAAAGAGGCTAAATTCCAGACAAGAGAGACCAGAAAAGTTTCTCTTCTTTCATCTAGCTGCTGTCAAAACACGGAAGTTTTACTCAGGCAAAGCATACTAGGAACACTGAGTACCAAATAATCATTATAATAATTCATTTATAGGATGGAGGTTCCACAAAGGAAGAAGCAAATTAAGACTGCAGGCTAGTGCCTTACTCTTTGGGGGCTGAGGTTGGCACCTTTTTCCCAAGGAAGAAGTCACACCATTAAAGAAAGGGTTTCTAAAGCTCTCATGGAGTAATTTACTTTATTTGAAAGAATGTATAGGAAGTTCAATTTTAAAGGTATTGTCAAGATATGAAAGGATTTTTGGTAACAGTAAAAGAAGATGGTAATTTCATGAGTGATACAAACAAGACCACAAGAAAGCTAATCAGAAAAAGAGAGAGAGAGCGATAGAAAAGAAGATCGTTTCTTGTATCCAAATCACCCTGAAATGCCACAAAAACTATCACTGCGAAAGTGCCTAAATGTTATTGGATCAGGGTATGAAGCAATTTACGCTCCAAGGGCAATACCACAAGCAAAAGATCAATCAGCCAATAAATTGTGAAGGTTGAGAGCTAGACTGAGCACGTAAAACTAACAAACAAAAAAACAGAAAAGAATCAAAGGTGTTCCTATTTAAATCACTGTTATTCTATGGTTTGTGAAAATGACCAAGTGTGCACTTTCTGAGCAGAAATATCAAGGACATAACACTGTGAGGGAAAAATCTTCATAAAAATAATTCATCTATTCACCAAACAAATAAGTTAGAATTAAAAGAAGATGGGAGTATAATTTCCAGAGTAACTACAATATACTATTTAAAATATTGAGGGCTTAACAAACTATATAAGGAGTAAAAAGAAATAGGAACGTGGGATCACTATATGGGGTAAATGGGCAATAAAACATCCCTGTGGTACTCTCCAGGCACAGTGACTCATGCCTGTAGTCCCAGCACTTTAGGAGGCCAAAGCGGTGGATAACCTGAGGTCAGGAGTTTGAGACCAGCCTGGACAACATGGAAAACCCTGCCTGTACTAAAAATACAAAAATTAGCTGGGCATGGTGGCACACACTTGTAGTCACAGCTACTCAGGAGGCTGAGGCAGAAACATTGCCTGATCTTCTGGGATGTGGAGCTTGCAGTGAGCTGAGATTGCACCACTGTACTCAAGCCTGGGCAACAGAGCAAGACTCCATAAATAAATATATAAAATGTAAAAAGTAAAAGCCTTTAATGGACTTGATATGCTCAGACAAATAAACTTACTTTCAGTGTTATCTTTATGTTTATCATTCAGTTGTAAAGAAAACACTATGAAATTACCACGAATTCATCATGATCAACCAATGAAGCCTTTAAATTGAGCAGTCTTCTGGATTGAGTTTGCCATGCATCACAAAGAAGCAAAACACCTTTGAGTTACAACCATGATGTCACCTGTTTCCAGTACCACTCTTTGGCTGTAATGGGGTTCCTGCTGGCCTGTGTGGCAACTGTGATATTTATCATCAAAAAATGTTGCATGTTTTGTTTCTGGAAATTTGATAGAACTCAAAGGAAAAAAAAAAGAGATTAGTTGTATTAGTTGTATTTGAAGCTGAGAAACCTGATAGATGGGATTTCTTCAGCTTATTCCAACAAGAAAGGTTATGATGCAAGACTTTTCTTTCCATGACAGAATATCTTTTCAAAACTTACTTACCTTGTCAAGTAAAAAATTGTTTTTTGGAGATTTAATACCTATTTAATGATTAGAAATATATTTTTTTGGGGGGGAAGATCCAAGATGGCTGAATAGGAACAGCTCTGAAGTGCAGTTCCCAGAAAGAACAACACAGAGGGAGAGTGCCTACTGCATTTCAATATAAATTTTCACTGCCCACAGACTAGGAGATTCCTGGGTCGAAAAGTGCTATGAGTTTCCAGCACAGCAGTTTCAGCCACTGCTGGATTGGCGCACAGAAACTCACACAGATCTGGGAGCTATTTCTACTGGTACCTGGAATGCCTGGGAGACAGAGCCACCCATTCAACTGAAAGGGAGGGGGCAGAGACAGAGAGCCAGGCAATCTGGCTCAGCAGGTACCACCCCCACAAAATAAGCAATCTGAAATGCTCTGGATTGAGAGTTTTGCAGCAAGTGCAGCTAGATCCAGAACTGTCCAGCTCATTGAGGGGAAGGGTGACCACCACTTCCGAGGCAGTCTGCCACTACTGAGACAGTTCACACAGCAGCTGGGAAGAGCCTGTGGCAGCTCAGCAACACCTCTGCTGGCAGACTGTGACTAGACTACTCCCTGCGGGGCCGGGCATCTATGAAAAAAGTCAGCAGCATGACAAGAACTTATAAATAAAGCCAACCTTCCTAGGACAGAGCACCTGGGAAAAGAGGCAGTTATGAATTCTGTTGTAGCAGACTTAAAGGCACCTGCCCAGCAGCTCTGCACAGAACAACAGAGCTCTCAGCATAGCAATTGAGCTCCTATAAGGGACAGACTGTCTCCTCAAGTAGCTCCCCAACCCCTATATATACAAAGAGACACCTCATAAAGGAGAGCTCAGGCCAACATCTGGCAGGTACCCTTCTGGGACAAAAATAACAAGAAAAGAAACCAGCAGCAACCTTTACTGTTCTGCAGCACCCATGGGTGATCTCCAGGCAAGTAGGGTCTGGAGTCAGCCTCCAGCAGTCCTACAGCAGAGGGTCCCAAATGTTAGAAGGAAAACTAAGAAACAGAAAGAAATAACTTCAACATCAACAAAAAGGATGCAAACTTAGAGACCTCATCCGAAAGTCACCAACTACAAAGACCACAGGTAGATAAATCCACTAAGATGGGAAGAAACTGGTGCAAAAAGACGAAAACACCAAAAACCATAATGCCTCTCCTCCTCCAAAGGATCACAACTCCTCAACAACTAGGAATCAAAAATATATGGAGAATGAACTTGATGAATTGACAGAAACAAGTTTCAGAAGGTGGGTAATAACAAACTTCTCAGAGCTAAAAGAACATGTGCTAACCCAATGCAAAGAAACTAAGAACCTAGAAAAAAGGTTAGATGAGATGCTAACTAGAATAAATAGCTCAGAAAAGAATATAAATGACTTGATGGAGCTGAAAAACACAGCACGAGAACTTCGTGAAGCATACACAAGCTTCAATAGCCAAATCTACCAAGCAGAAGGGAGGATATCAGAGATTGAAGATCAACTCAATGAAATAAAATGAGAAGGCAAGAATAAAGAAAAAAGAGTGAAAAGAAATGAACAAAGCCTCCAACAAATATGAGATTATGTGAAAAGACCTGATCTACATTTGCTAGGTGTACCTGAATGTGATGGAGAGAATGAATCCAAGCAGGAAAACATTCTTCAGGATATTATCCAGGAAAACTTCCCCAATCTAGCAAGCCAGACCACCATTCAAGTCCAGGAAATAGAAAACTGCAAAGATACTCTTCAAGAAGAGCAACCCCAAGGCGCATAATCGTCAGATTCACCAGGGTTGAAATGAAGGGAAAAATGCTAACAGTAGCCAAAGAGAAAGGTCTAGTTACCCACAAAGAGAAACCCATCAGATTCACAGTGGATCTCTCTGCAGAAACCCTACCAGCCAGAAGAGAGTGGGAACCAATATTCAACATCCTTAAAGAAAAGAACTTTCAATCTAGATTTTCAAATCCAGCCAAACTAAGCTGCATAAGTGAAGGATAAAAAGAATCCTTTATGGACAAGCAATTGCTGAGAGATTTCCTCACCATCAGGCCTGCCTTACAGAAGCACTTGAAAGAAGCACTAAACTAGGAAAGGAACAACCAGCACCAGCCACTGCAAAACACATACCAAATGGTAAAGACCATCAACACAATGAAGAAAATGCATCAACTAACAGGCAAAACATCCAGCTAACATCAAAAGGGCAGGATCAAATTCACACATAACAATATTAACATTAAATGTAAATGGGCTAAATGCCCCAGTCAAGACACACAGACCGGCAAATTGGATAAAAAGTCAAGACCCATTGGTGTGCCATATTCAGGAGACCCACCTCATGTGCAAGGACACATATAGGCTCAAAATAAAGGGATGGAGGGATATTTATTAAGCAAATTGAGAGCAAAAAAAAAAAAAAGCAGAAGTTACAATCCTAGTCTCTGATAAAATGGACTTTAAACCAACAAAGATCAAAAGAGACAAAGGAAGGGTATTACATAATGGTAAAAGAATCAATACCTCAAGAAGATCTAATAATCCTACATATATACACACCCAATACAGGAGCACCCAGGTACATAAAGCAAGCTCTTAATGACATATAAAGAGACTTAGACTCCCACACAATAATAGTGGGAGACTTTAACAGTCCACTGTCAATATTAGATAGATCAATGAGATGGAAAACTAACAGGAACATCCAGGACTTGAAATCAGACCTGAAACAAGCAAATCTAATAGACATTTACATAACTCTCCACCCCAAATCCACAGAATATACATTCTTCTCAGCACAACATCACACCTACTCTAAAATTGACTACATAATTGGAAATAAATCACTCCTCAGCAAATGCAAAAGAACGGAAATCATAACAAGAAGTCTCTCAGACCACAGTGCAATGAAGTTAGAACTCAGAATTCAGAAACTAACTCAGAACCGCACAGCTTCATGGAAACTGAACAACTGGCTCTTGAATGTTGACTGGATTAACAATGAAATAAAGGCAGAAATAAATATGTTCTCTGAAACGAACAAGAAAGAAGAAACAACATACAGGAATCTCTGGGACATATTTAAAGCAGTCTCTAGAGGAAAATATATAGCAACAAATTCCCAAATGAGAAGCAAAGAAAGATCTAAAATTGACACCCTATCGTCAAAAAAAAAAAACCCAAAACCTAGCAGAACACAAGAAATAACTAAGATTAGAGCAGAACTGAAGGAGATAGAGACACAAAAAACCCTTAAAAAAATCAATAAATTTTTTTTCAATAAATAAATCAATAAACCAGGAGCTGGTTTTTTCAAAAGATCAACAAAATAGATCACTAGCCAGATTAATAAAAAAGAAAAAAAGAATAATCAAACAGATTCAATAAAAAATGGTAAAGGGGATATCACCACAGATTCCACAGAAATACAAATCATTATCAGAGATTATTAAAAACAACTCTATGCACATAAACTAGTAAACCTGGAAGCAATGGATAAATTCCTGGACTCTTGCATTCTCCCTAGCCTAAACCAGGAAGAAGTCAAAACCTGAATAGACCAATAACAAGGGCTGAAGTTGAGGCAACAATTAATAACCTACCAACCAAAAAAAACCTAGGTCCAGATGGGTTCAAGCCGCATTCTTCCAGACGTACAAGGAGGAGCTGGTACCATTCTTTCTGAAACTATTCCAAACAATCCAAAAAGAGGGAATCCTTCCCAAATCATTTTATGACACCAACATTATCCTGATACCAAAACCCAGCAGAGACTCAACAGGAAAAAAAAAAAACTTCGGGCCAATATCTATGATGAACTTAGATGCAAAAATCTTCAATAAAATACTGGCAAACTGACTGCAACAGTACATCAAAAAGCTTATACACCATGATCAAATAGGCTTCATCCCAGGGATGCAAGGCTGGTTCAACACATGCAAATCTATAAACATAGTTCACCACATAAACAGAACCAAAGACAAAAACCACATGATTATCTCAATAGATGCAGATAAGCCCTTTGACAAAATTGAATAGCCCTTTATGCTAAAAACCCTCAATAAACTAGGTATTGACAGAACGTATCTCAAAATAATAAAAGCTATTTATGACAAATTCACAGCCAATATCATACTGAATGGACAAAAACTGGAAGCATTCACTTTGAAATCTGGCACTAGACAAGGATGCCTTCTCTCACCACTCCTATTCTATATAATATTGGAAGTTCTAGCCCAAGCAATCAGTCAAGAAAAAGAAATAAACGGTATTCAATTAGGAAAGGAAGGAGTCAATTTGTCCCTATTTACAGACAACATGTTTGTATATTTAGAAGACCCCATTGTCTCAGCCCAAAATCTCCTGAAACTGATAAGCACCTTCAGCAAAGTCTGAGGATATAAAATCAATGTGCAAAAATCACAAGCATTCCTATACACAAATAACAGACTAAAAGAGAGCCAAATCAAGAACGAACTGCCACTCACAATTGCTACAAAGAGAATAAAATACCTAGGAACACAAATAAGAAAGAATGTAAAGGACCTCTTCAAGGAGAACTACAAAGCACTACTCAAAGAAATAAGAGAGGACACAAACAGATGGAGAAACATTCCATGCTATGGTTAGGAAGAATCAATATTATCAAAATGGCCATACTGCCCAAAGTAATTTACAGATTCAATGCTATCCCCATCAAGCTACCAATGACCTTCTTCACAGAACCGGAAAATCCCACCTTAAACTTCATGTGGAACCAAAAGAGAGCCCACATAGCCAAGTCAATTCTAAGCAAAAAGAACAAAGCTTGAGGCATCACACTACCTAACTTCAAACTATACTACAAGACTACAGTAATCAAAACAGCATGGTACTGGTACCAAAACAGAGATATAGACCAATGGAACAGAACAGAGGCCTTAGAGGCAACACCACAAATATACAACCATCTGATCTTTGACAAACATGACAACAACAAGCAATGGGGAAAGGATTCCCTGTATAATAAATGGTGTTGGGAAAACTGACTAGCCATGTGCAGAAAGCAGAAACTAGACCCCTTCCTGACACCTTACACTAAAATTAACTCCAGATGGATTAAAGACTTAAACATAAGACCTAACACCTTGAAAACCCTGGAAGAAAATCTAGGCAAAACCATTCAGGACATAGGCATAGGCAAGGATTTCATAACTAAAACACCAAAGCATTGGCAACAAAAGCCAAAATAGACAAATGTGACCTAATCAAACTCCACAGATTCTGTACAGAAAAAGAAACGGTCATTAGAGTGAATCAGCAACCAACAGAATGGGAAAAATGTTTGCAATCTACCCATCTGAAAAAAAGGCTAATATCCAGAATCTACAAAGAACTAAAACAGATTTACAAGAAAAACACAAACAAGCCCATTCAAAAGTGGGCAAAGGATATGAACAGACACTTTATAAAAGAAGACATATATGAGGCCAACAAACATATGAAAAAATGGTCATCATCACTGGTCATTAAAGAAATGCAAATCAAAACTACATTGAGATACCATCTCACACGAGTTAGAATGGCGATCATTAAAAAATCTGGAGACAACAGATGCTGGAAAGGATGCGGAGAAATAGGAACACTTTTACACTGTTGGTAGGAGTGTAAATTAGTTCAGCCATTGTGGAAGACAGTGTGGCAATTCCTCAAGGACCAGAAATAGAAATTCCATTTGACCCAGCAATCCCATTACTGGATATATATCTAAAGGATTATAAATCATTCTATTATAAGGACACATGCACACAAATGTTCTTTGTGGCACGGTTTACAATAGCAAAGACTTGGAACCAACCTAAATGCCCAACGATGATAGACTTGACAGGGAAAATGTGGCACATATACACCATGTAATGCTATAAAGCCATAAAAAATGATGAGTTTGTGTTCTTTGTAGGAACATGGATGAACCTGCAAACCATGATTCTCAGCAAACTGACACAAGAACAGAAAATCAAACACCACATGATCTCACTCATAGGCGGGTGTTGAACAATGAGAACACATGGACACCGGGCAGGGAGCATCACACACTGGGATCTGTGGGAAGGAAATAAGAGAGGGACAGTGAGGGGTGGGGAGTTGGAGAGGAATAACATGAGGAGAAATGCCAAATATAGGTGATGGGGAGGAAGGCAGCAAATCACACTGCCATGTGTGTACCTATGCAACAATCCTACAAGTTCTTCACATGTACCCCAAAACCTAAAAGGCAATAAAATAAAATAAAATAAAATAAAATAAAATAAAGAACATCTAGTAAGAGTTGTTAAGAACAGCAAGGGCCTGTGGCATTTAAACAATGGCTTGTTTTCTAGCCTACCCTCACTCAGTGTGACAGACATTCTACTGCAGGCAGGTGTAGACAACAGCATGAAGCTCTACCTCCATGAAATTTCCACAGCAGGGTTATATTATTTTTTTGGAGGGGAAAGCCTCCCGAGTTTTTCATTCACACACTTCATGTATATGCTACAGAGGCTAAATTCCAGGAAAGAGAGGCCAAAAATGTGTCCCTTCTTTCATCTAGCCACTGTCGTAACACAGAGCTTTTAACTCAGGCACAGAATACTAAGAACTCTGGGTGAGTACCAAATAGTCACTGCCATAGTTCAATCATAGGATGGAGATTTGCTGAGAAAAGAAGCAAACTAAAAAAGAGACTAACATCTTATTCTGAGTGGCGCAAATTTTGCCACTCCCTCTGCCCCAAGCTCTGGAACCAATGTTGTTGACACATATCACCCAAAGAAAGTGTCAGGCCATGAAACTAAGAGCTCTAAAGCTCTCATGAGAGTAATTTACTTTATTTGAAAGAATATGTAGGCAGTTCAAGCATAAATGTGTGCTTATTATATGAAGGGCTTAATAGTAGACAGTTTAAAAGAAGGTGATAATTTCATGAGAGACACAAGATCATGAGCACGCTAATAACAAAACAGAACAAAACAAAAAACAATGAAAAAGACAGAAAAGTAGAGCCTTTCTTGTGACCTGAAATATCTCAAAAACCATCACTGCTAATGTGCCTGAATGATATTTTATCAGATTGTGGAAAAATGTTTGCCCCGGGCTATTACCAAAAGTGAAGGATGAGCAAACCAGTAATTTATGAAGGCTAACAGCTAGATTGGGCATGAAAAACCAAGGAATAAGCAAGCAAACAAAAAAGAGCCAAAGAGGGCTTCTACTAAAACCTTTGCTATTATAGGCCCATGAAAATGCCCCAGGATGTACCCTCTGTGTAGAAATATCAAGGAAATGACATTACAGAGGAAAGAGATTTTATTAAATAATTCATCTACTCACTAAAGAAATAACAATTGCAATTTTTAAAAGGTGTGGGTCCACTTTTGAATGGCCTTGTTAGTTTTTTTCTTGTAAATCTGTTTTAGTTCTTTGTAGATTCTGGATATCACCTCTTGGTCAGAGTGTTAGATTGCAAAAATTTTTTCCCATTTTGTTGGTTGCCGATTCTCTCTAAACAGTCATTCTCTAAATGACTGTTTCTTTTGCTGTGCAGGAGCTGTGGAGTTTGATTAGGTCCCATTTGTCTATTTTGGCTTTTGTTGCCAATGCTTTTGGTGTTTTGGTAATGAAGTCCTTGCATATGCCTATGTCCTGAATGGTTTTGCCTAGGTTTTCTTCTAGGGTTTTTATGGTGTTAGGTCTTATGTCTGGAGTTAATTTTAGTGTAAGGACATGAACAGACACTTTACAAAAGAAGACATACATGAGGCCAACAAACATTTAAAAATTGTCATCACCACTGGTCATTAGAGAAATGCAAATCAAAACTACATTGAGATACCATCTCATGCCAGTTAGAATGGCTATCATTAAAAAATCTAGAGACAACAGATACTGGAGAGGATGTGGAGAAATAGGAACACTTTTACACTGTTGGTGGGAGTGTAAATTAGTTCAACCATTGTGGAAGACAGTGTGGTGATTCCTCAAGGACCTAGAAATAGAAATTCCATTTGACGCAGCAATCCCATTACTGGGCATATATCCGAAGGATTATAAATCGTTCTACTATAAGGACACATGCACATGAATGTTCATCGCAGCACTGTTTACAATAACAAAGACTTGGAACCAACCCAAATGCCCATTGATGATAGACTGACAGGGAAAATGTGGCATATATACACCATGGAATAATATGCAGCCGTCAAAAATGATGAGTTTGTGTCCTTTGTAGGGACATGGATGAACCTGGAAACCATCAGTCTCAGCAAACTGACACAAGAACAGAAATCAAACACCGCATGTTGTCACTCATGCGGTGGGTGTTGAACAATGAGAACACATGGACACATCACACACTAGGGTTTTTTGGGGGTAATAGGGGAGGGACAGTGGGGGGTGGAGAGTTGGGGAGAGATAGCATGGGGAAAAATGCCAGATACAGGTGATGGGGAAGAAGGCAGCATATCACATTGCCGTGTGTGTACCTATGCAACAATCTTGCATGTTCTTCACATGTACCCCCAAACCTAAAATGCAATTAAAAAAAAATAAAAATAAAGATGTGGGTCTAATTCCCAAAGTAACTATAACATATTATCTAAAATAAGGAGGGTTTAACAAACGTTAACAACTCTATAAAGAAATAGGAAATTCAGACCACTACATGGGGAAAAATTGGTAAAAAAAAAGAAAAGTGCTGCAAAAGGGATGAGTTGTAGATTTAACAGACAAAACTTTAATTTTGACACTATAAATATTTTCAAGGTCCTAAAGGGAACCACACCTAAAGGTGAAAAGGAAGGTAAAATAGCAATGTCACATCCAATAGAGAATACATAGAAAGAAATAGAAGTTATAATTTTTGAAAAGAAAGAAGTGAACATACCGAAATGAAAATTACAATAAGAAATGAAAAATGCACAAGCAGAATTCTGCTTTATATTTGAAGCAGAAGAAGTAAAAAGGGCCAAAAAACTTGAAGGTAGATCAATAGATATGATATAATCCAAAAAAAAAGCAGAAAAAAATTTTTAAAAATTACACAGAACTTTATATAAACTTTTGAAACACACTTAAGTACAGTAATGTATGCAAAATAGGAGTACTAGATGACAAAGCGAGAGACAAAGATTCAGTGGAAAGTATTCAAAATAATGTCCCAAACTTTCCATAAATGATTAAAAAAACCACTAATTTACACATTTCAGAGATAAAATATATTCTTAGTTTAGGAAAAACACAAAAAGATCCAAACACAGACACAACAATAATAATTGGCTGAAAGCTAAAGGATGAAAATTATAACGTGCAAAGAGAAAAACAAGTCCTGACATACAATAGAACTAAAATAACATTAATAGCTGAGTACTTATCAGAAACTAGCAGCAGTGGCATGAAAAGAAAAAAAATGTCGACCAAAATTCCTATATTCTACAAATTCATCTTTAAAATGTGAAGGGGAAATAAAGTCATTCCTAAACAAACATAAGATAAAATTTATTGCCAAGTAACCTGTCTGCCTTACAAAATTTCCAAAGAAATTATCCAGGCTGAAAGTAATAAACACAGAAAAAAAATGTTAATCCATACAAAATAAGAGCACCTGAAAAAATAATTATGGAAATTAACAAATTGTATAAATCCATATTAATTCAACTTTCTTCAACAAATTAAGGAAGTATGTAAAGCATACATGTAGCTGTATTCTTGGGCCTTTAAAATAATATATATATTTAATACATCAGTCAATAAGAGCACTAAGGTGGTATATGGATGCAAAACTGTATTGGAGCAAGAAATAATATGAAAAGTTAACTTGATTTATAACAACAACAAAAAAATGATAAAAACCTATATAAACAATGATATAGGCATATATTTGCTCTTAAAATATTTTTCACTTCTGAAAAAATATAGCATTATATAATGTAATAATAATAACAATATGATTTTGGTTGGTAAATGTAATATATACATTTAAGTGTATTAAATACAATAGAAACAGCACATGACAAGAGGAAATAAAGATTTGCATGAGATATCAATAGTAAAAAATAAATTAAAAATAAAATTGAGAAATTAACAAATACATTAATAATGAACAATGTATTTTTGTATATCAAAGATGAAATAAAAATCCTTTGTGAAAGTTGAAGAATACAAAAACCAAAACAAAAAACAAAAAACAAAAAACAAAAAACAAAGGTTATGAGAAAAGAGTTATTAAAGGGGAAAATTTACAACTGTAAAAGAAACAAAATCCAAACCTAGCAGAAAAAAAGAAAATAGTAATTAGTGCTAAAATAACCAGACTGAAGAATAAGAAATCCAGAAATATAGCCAAACATAGGGTTAACTAATTTTCGACAAGAATGTTAAAGCTGTACATTGGAGATTGAAGAATCTCTTTAACAAATCCCAGTGGGTAATCTAATTACCTATATGTAAATGAATAAAATTGAACCCCTGTAATCAAACTGTATATAAAAATAAACTCAAAATAGATCAAAAACTGAAATATAAGATCTAGAAGTACAAAACACTTAGTAGGAAGGATATGGGTATAACATTGTAACCTTGAATCTGGCAAGGTTTTTAGATCTGACACCAGCAGGAGAAGCAACCAAAATAATATTGATAAATTGGATTTAATCAAAATTAAAATCTTTGCCCATTAAAGAACACTATCGATAAAATCAAAAGAAAAATGAGAGTTTGGAGTATATATTTGCAAGTTACTTACCTGATAAGTGACTTGTATACGAAATTTATAAAGAATGCTTACAGTTAAATGTTAAAAAGTCAACCTAATCAAAAAATATTTAAAAGATCTAAACAGGAATTTTACCAAAGACTATGTAAATGTCCAATCAGAACATTTAAAAATGTTTTATGTTGGATTATATAGTTGAAAGAAACACATAATATCTTCCCAATGACAAGTAACTTTTACTTTGTGCTCATAGTCAGGGAATTAAATTGTCATGACTAAACTAAGATAATTGTTCAGAAAATCTTCCTGGAATTAAAACAAGTTATTTAGCAGATCTATAACAATATAAAATTAAAGATAAACATAAAAATAACAGTAGTCTTCTTAAGAATCCATATTAGTGATTAAAATATTTTACTGAAGAGTCTGGTTTCCATATTTTTTAACAGAATCTCTCCCCATTAGTGTGTAAAAATGCTATTTTAATTCTTATTATACATACTCAGTCAAATACACACACAGGCACATTGCATGACTATGCATTAATAGTAGAGGAAATTTATTTTGTAGCACATTGCTCCTTCTGAAGGAACTGAGTGATAAGGTTTCTTTAAAACTTTGGCCCTATTAATATGTGACATTGGTCATGTTGGGGTCACCACCTGTGGGGGGGGTCTGTCCTGCAGACCTTGATTCCACAACAGGTGATGGAATACACTCAAACACAGAGCACAGTGAACAAGCAGACTAGAAGGTCATGTGCTTCCCAAAGAGCAAAATCACAGCTACACAACACCCATTAGTTCTCCTTCCTCACATTTATTCAGTATAGATTTCACAACAAAGGCTTTGAGTAAACACACGTGTGGATAATTAACATGGTTAAGAGAGTAGTCCTTTGAAAGATTAAAGCTCGGGTACAGATGCCCAGAGCAAACACCATTAAAGGATAATGTCCCTAGTTAACCTCCCCTACCACCTCAAAGGGCCATCTGGCTCAAAGATTACATGAGTAAAAAAGCTAGTTAGAGTAGAAACAAAGGAATTTGGGGAGTTTATCTTATTATCTAATTAAAGGGGCAAAGTTGCCTTCAGCCAAGTAATGAAAACCCTTAGTCATTCCTAAATTGTTTGTGACTATATTCTATAAGTTTCCTTTAATATTTCTGCCACCATCTTGATTGAACTCCAACATATACCCGTTTTATGTTTTTACTATTAGACTCTGTCGACTAATGGGCACCAATGCACTCAGCCATGGGTCTGTCAGGTGAGGCAGTCATTGCTCTTATCCTGGCTTTGCATCCTAGAATTAACAAACAACATAAGGCAATTACAAGTACAGTAAGAAACATTCTTTTCAATTCAAGTCTCAACTCCCAGGAATGGGGTCTAACCAGGAGAAATGATTTGCACACCTTTCCATATGGCTGTTTGTTGTTGGGTGTATAGTTCTACAGCGTGAAGGGATTTTAAAATTTTAGGTTTAAGTTGCTTTACATCTTCAGTTGAATTGTAATGAAAAGTTCCCAAGAGGTCTTGTTTCACCTCATCCTAAGTATTGATTGATTCTATGGTACAGAAGTGACACAGGTATGTTTATGTTTCCAGTCACAGATTAATTGCTGTCCAAATGCCAGTGCATCCTGTCACTCCCCAACACATTCCACAGCAGTCTTGAGGGCTTGCAGACATGCAAGAACTTTTAGATGTACACTTTGCTGTAAGAGAAGTTCATTAGACACAATTTTGGCCAGATTATACAAAAGCAGTTGTTTGTACTGACTCAGTAATAGATGCCACTGCACAGTCAACTGGCAGTTGCCAGGATGACTATGGCTGAGACTGTAAAGGCTATGAGTGCAACTGTGAATATTCTGTTTATGACTTGAAACAGAGCGTGTTCTAACGTGAGGATGGCAGAGGAGCCTTGCCAATAGCATGTAAATTGTCTCCTTAATATCATGACGCTAGTAATTTTTAAATTAGATATGTTTGATTAGTGGTACATGAGGCAAGCCTGTCCCTGCACCTGGATCACAAATGTGAAGTTCTGCAGTGTAATGGAAATGTTAGTTCCTATAAGGAAAACATATGAATGGGTAGTGCAAATCAGGCACTGATCAGTGTGATTATGACTAAAGGTTATATAGTAGAGTTGCAACTGGAATTATGATATGTCCCATGCCTGGTGTTAAGGAAGGTGCTAAGATGTCCCAAGCACCATAAGGTGCCTTGGGGTGGCATGGATTTTACTCAGGGTTTGGGATATCCCATCCCCCCATCAGCCCAAATTATAGCAGAACAAGACGTGGTTATGAAACTGTGTTAATGCTATCGTAGATGAAGACATTATAAGGCTGCCCTGCAATCCGCCATGGGGGCTTCAGTCTGAAATGTTATAATTGCCTAACTGGAGTCTATGGGCTTGTTTCCCATGACAGACCTCCCTGCCAAAGTGGAATCCATTATTTTCCTGGCTTTGTGCTTTAGCACATGAAGGAATTCTTGGGAAACCAGTATGGATTGCATTGCCTGGTTTGAGGCTACCTGCCACTAAGAATCTTAAGGTATCTCCTTTACCATGATGTAGCCATACTTGTTTTGGGCAAGTGCACAATAAGGGTTAGAACCTTTATAATTTACACATAGTGAAAGGATAGTGGAGTGATATGTAGTGTTATCTGGCACTTTAGTCTAATGTGTGCCATTATTGTGGGACCCCACTGGGGTAAATCTATTCCTCTTATCCAAGTAGTTGTACTCGTAGAAGCTGAGAAAGGGGGTGTTTGTTTAAGTAACAGGGCAGAAAAAACCCTGATTCAGAAGGTGGTCTCAATATAGTGTGGCAGATACCTTTTATAATCTTTGTAAAAAAGCAAGTTAGTACTTTAAGAAAAACCTGTGCTTTTATTTTAATGTCCAGCTTACAGAAAAACTGAATAATACTTCTTTAACTTTAGCTAATATGTTTACACACAGAATTCCTTTTATAATTAACATTTTTAAAACTTGATTAGACCTTTAAAACAAAACTCATATGACATTTCCAGCATAAATTTCTCTCCATAACATCAGTCACGACTTTCACAATCTTCAACATCCCTTAAACTTTCTTTTTCTTTCTTTCTTTTCTTTCTTTTCTTTTCTTTCTTTCTTTGTTTCCTTCTTTCTTTCTTTCTTTCTCCTTTCCTTTCCTTTCCTTTCCTTTCCTTTCCCTTCCCTTCCCTTCCCTTCCCTTCCCTTCCCTTCCCTTCCTTTCCTTTCCTTTCCTTTCCTTTCCTTTCCTTTCCTTTCCTTTCCTTTCCTTTCCTTTCCTTTCCTTTCCTTTCCTTTCCTTTCCTTTCCTTTCC
>NW_016107598.1:3499246-3551107 GCF_001604975.1 Cebus imitator
TTCTTTCTCTTTCTTTCTTTCTTTCTTTCTTTCTTTCTTTCTTTCTTTCTTTCTTTCTTTCTTTCTTTCTTTCTTTCTTTCTTTCTTTCTTTTCTCTTCCAGGAATACAATGATACAACTGTCCAAGAATTGAACCAACTCTTTTTAACCAGTTTTTTTTTTCTTTTTTAATAGCTTATACAGATAAAATATGACTGTGTTTTTATTTTCATAGTTTAAACAATATGGAATAAAAAGCTATATGATACAGAGCATAAATAATGGAGCAGAGAGTGAAAATCTCTCTTCAACCATTTGCCCTGAGCCTACTGAAGAGTTATTCATCTACTCTCTTCTCTTTGGATTTACTTGCATTTAAATGCACATGTAGAAAGATACTAACTTGTGTTTTGCAATAGACAATTGTAAGTTGACTTACCTCATGTATAATAATTAATATGCTCTTAATATAAAAATACACTTTGTACCACTTAATGGCATGCAGCCTGTGTTAAAAGAACATCTGGGAAAATGGCAAAACTCTATGTCCCTGAAGTTTATTTTTATTGAGTTGGGTGTATTTTTTTCTTTTGAGACGATTAGTCCTTTTATACATAGTAGACTAAATCATAATGTTTTAAAAATCAAAAAGTATTTGGGGAGATGGAAATATGATTTGATGATTTCTACTTATTATATGTGCTGTTTCCTTCATACTTTCTTAATTTTAAAAAGTGATTAACGTGTGTGTTTGGCGTATTTTTGAGTTGATAATCTCAAATAACTTTTCAGTTTTTACACATACTTGAAAATCTGTTCTCTCAGATTTTCAAGTTAAAAGTATTGTGTCTGGTTAAAAGTACTCTGTCCTGTGGATCTGTCATTTCACAGACATATCAGTTTACCTTTCGGCTAGGTGATAGATAAAAAAAGGGCAGAATATAAGAAATTATCCTTCATTAGTTACTAGCTCATTCTCTCACATGGATTTTAAAGTATTATTGAAAAAAATTATCTACCTTCTATTAAAGATAAGACAAGTTCTTAAAAAGTACATGTTGTTTTAGGACTGAGAAGCTTTGGAAATATGTCTTGGTTTAACTAGCTGGCCACCCTTGAGAGCCAGTAATACCAAGTAGCTAAGCTTAGTTGCACCCAGTGGCAAGAGACATTCTGAGGTTTCCCGTGTATTAGAAGGAAGCCCAAGACAAAGAGGTCCTTGTGAAACTCAGCTAGAGATTTGGCTGTGGGACAGAGTCCTAGAAGAATCTGCATTAACTGTGCCCTGCCCAGTGGCATGCTGCTACAGCCTTTGTGCTGAGAACCACCAGGGTCATGGAATGAGTTTCCTTCTCTAGGTAGACACTTGAGCTTCTTTTGCTTACAGATGCTGTTATTAACCTTGAATGCTGGAGTTGCCATATAGCATCATATGACTTCTCTGCAATCTGCAAAGTCAAATTATGCTTAGATTGTTAGAAACTGTCCATTCTTTGTTTTCACATGTGTGGTTGTTGCTGTAGAAAATAATTACTTATCCTTACATCTACCTTTCTGGCCTCACACACACACACACACACACACACACACACACTCTCTCTCTCTCTCTCTCTCTCTCTCTCTCTCTCTCTCTCTCTCTCTCTCTCTCTCACACACACACACACACACACATACACACACTTTGGCAAAAGGAATGAATGTATTGGTGAATTTATTTATTTGTTTATTTTGAGACAGAATCCAGCTCTGTAGCTGAGGCTGGAGTGCAGTGGTGTGATATTGGCTCATTGAGAACTCCGCCTCACAGCTTCAAGTGATTCTTCTGTCTCAACCTCCTGAGTAGCTGTGATTACAGGCATATGCCACCACACCTGGCTAATTTTTGTATTTTTAGTAAAGACAGGTTTTCACCATGTTGGCTGGGCTGGTCTTGAACTCCTGAACTCAAGTGATCTACCTGCTTCAGCCTCCCAAAGTGCTGGGATTATAGACTTGAGCCACCATGCCTGGGCAGCATTGGTGAATCTTATGTATAAATTTAAAATCCACTAATACATTCATTTTTTTGGCAAAGTATAAACAGCATAGGATTTGAATATAGAATATTGTGGTTCAAGTTCTGCTTTTGTCACCTAATAGTATTATTACCTTTCTAAGGCTCTGTTTTCATTTGTATTCCCCATCTTGGTTGAGGCTTGCAAGTTTCAAATGAGGTCATGTGTTTAAAAACACTTTGTGAACCACAAACTGCCACACAAATGTTGATTATTGTTATTATTTTAAATTTACTCTAGGTGGTATAATTAAATGTTAGCAATAAATGCCCCATGAGTTGTCTTAATCCCAGAGAAGACATACAAACTAATATATCCAGTGTGGGTCATTGAAAGGCATATTTATATAAGAGCTACTGCTAAGTAGTGACAATCATGAATGTGCTAATTTCATACTGGGATCTGCAAGCAGCCTTAGGTGGAGAAAGGACGAGGCACAGAACAGAAATAAATAAAGGCTTAGCTTTTACACGGCCTTGTGAAAGGGTTTTAGTGTTGAGTTCAAATTTTAAGGTTGATAGTGTTTTATAATTTATATTGATGATTAAAGAGTAACATTTATCAATTTTTAAAAGAATAGTTTTATGAGTTACCAAATACATAAATATGGTCAAATGTGTATTTCACACTTTTCAACGAAATTATCTAGCTCTTCTGGTAAAAGTGGGAGTCCTTTGCTTACACAGTCAACAGCACAGGGAAAGAGATGCAGTTTTCCTATGGCAAGTTTCACATCCTGGAAAATGCTTTCTCAGTTGGACGCTGGGGCCGTCTCTGGGTTAGAAGGTGTCAGAGAAAGTGGCTCAGGCTCAGGTATGGGCAGGTACTGTGCTTCCCAGTTTCGAGAAGCATTTCTGGTGATGAGTTGGGACTTGGTTTTCACTCTTCTGGCTTCGTAGACGAGTGGCCAGTTTCATTTCATTGTTTGGCTCCATCTTCAATTTATGTGCTTGCTCTTTCCACTGGAAACTCCTTTAACTCTTCTGCTGAAAATGGTCTCTAGGGTTCAACTTTAGAGAAATCTTCAAACATTTTATTTATCGGTCTAGCTGTTAGGTTTATTTTCATGAGATCTTTTCTGAAGCAGGACGTCTAACACATCTAGATGTTCATAATGTGAACATCATTTGTATTTTCAGAGAAAAGTTTTATCTTGAGTTTGAATGAACTGTTGAATTAGCTGAGTTAAGAGACTCTCATTTTTGCTATCCATGAGGCAGAAAAGTGTGAAGGGTGTATGACCTCAGCCAGCTGGCTACTGACCAGTCTTTCTATTGTTTATGGCATAGGAAATAGGGTATTGAATAGAAAATGATAGGAAATGAATAGCACTTACTTTTTTTGTGTGTGGTTGTGGGAACCACTGTACACCCCAGAACACTTTATTAAGACCTTGTTGCTTATGTAGTTGAAGAGACATTGATTGAGCTACAGGTACCTGGTCAGATATTGATTGAGAGACCTGTACCTGGTCTCAGGTTGCTCTGTGTAGAGCTTGTCCAGCCTGTTGGGAGCTGGGAGACTGATTGGCCTGGGCAGGACCCAGAGTAAGAAGCATGGTACCTCCTACAAGCCGTAGAGTGGGCTGTGGGCTTCAAGATGGCTTTCAGGTGATCAGAGAGGTCAGGAGCATAGGCTTAAGTCAGGGCCCAGGACAAACACTCCCCGAGATGAGTCAAGCCCCAGCCCTCTCTGGAGTTTGCAGAGAACAAAGGCTAGGTGTGGGGAGCCAGCACTGTTGAGATGGCAGGGGGGCATGTGTCTAGGCATTGCTGGAACTGGGGGAGATTGTGGGAGTGGCTGGGGTAATGGTTGTACAATCTATGGCAGTTGGGTTTTCCCTGCATGACAGTGGGAGGTTGAATATCCCTTATGGGAGAGTCATGCACCGTGGCTGGGCTGGAACAGCCAGCACCAGGCTTGGGGGCAGTGGCTCTTCTGGGATGACCAAAGTAGGCCAGGAAAGCCACTTGATGCCCACACCCCATTTTGATCATCTGCTTTCATGGAGGATAAATTGTTTTAATCCCAAGAAAACATACAAACTAATATACCCAGTTTGGGTCATCAAAAGGCATATTTACATAAGGGCTACTGCCAAGCAGTGACAATCATGAGTGTACTAATTTCATACTGGGATCTGCAAGCAGCCTTAGGTAGAGAAAGGAGAAGGCACAGAACAGAGACAGGATCATTTCCAAGGCCCAGGTATTGATGTTACCTTAATTATTGAGTCTGAAAGAACTTGATGAGAGGGTAGGAGGATGATAAGAATGTCCTTAATCAAACCCATACTTCATGTCTTCTAGGACTACCTCTTCATCTGCGCATCTCCAGAGAATAACCTGACTGCTCACACTTCTCCAGCTTTTCTCACAAGGCAGTTGTTACTGGGCTGCTGAGGGAAGTGGAAGGAGGCCTGGGAGGGGACTCTGATGGTGGCACCCAATCTACAGGACCTGAAGTCAGGGTGGAGGAGGCCAGAGAATAGTGGCTGCCATAGTACGAACACGTGGCCGGGCTGATGATGAGCAGTGTGGCCAGGAAGAAGGTGGCTGTGAGCTGCAGCTGCAGCAAGACTGCTGAGAGCACGGCATTGACCACCAATGAGCAGGACACAACCAAGAGGTGTGTGATGCTGCTGCTGTGCTTCATGACAGCAGACATTAGCAGTCAATTTAGCCCTGGCTCAGCACCACAAGTTCTGCCCATGCTGTGAAGCCTTCCAGAGGCCTGGGCCAGGGCCAACAGCAGCATACAGATCTAGATTCAGGAGCACACCAAAGTTATAGAGGAAGACATTCTACAGTGCTGGGGCAGCTGCTGTCTCCACATGAGCAGCTCTGTATGCAGTGATGACAGGCCTGAGATGAGGCAGTCCTGGATGAGGAGAAGCAGGCCCAGTGGAGTGACATGTAGAGGAATGGGGCTGGCAGCTGCTGCTGGAGGGGATGCTGGAATAGTGTTCCCAAGGTCTTAAAGGCTACCTGCTGGATAACAGGCCCCATAGTCATCAGCAGCAGCAGAGCTAACCCCTGAGTTGCAGAGAAGCAGTGCTGGAAGCATACAGTGGAACAGGGCCCTGCTTCCAATCTTGAGATTGCTCAGCACCTGGTAGGTGCTGGGGTTCATGTCATTCTGAAGATATATCACCAGGTTGGTGTTAGTGCCACAGAACAGAGCTGAGAGTGCGAAGGGAGCAGCTTGGTACCAGAGTGGAGCCCCATAGGGCCAGAAGTCCCACAATATGCTGTCTGCGAGCTTGAGACTGGGGAAAGCCAGTGGTGTAATTCATTCTGAGTCAAAAAGCCTGAGAACTGGGGAGCCAATGGTCTAAGTCCTGTCAGAGTCTGAAAGCCCAAGAACCAGGAGCACTGGTTTTTGAGAGCAGGAGAAGATGAATGCCCCAGCTAAAACACAAAACTGAATTCACCTTTCCTCCATCTTTTCATTTTAATTTGTTCCACAGCATATTCAAATGCTGATCTCTTTCAGAAACAACTTCACAGACAAACCCAGACATAATGTTTTGCCAGCTATCTGGGCATTCCTTAGCCCAGTCAAGTTGATGCATAAAATTAATCATCACGGAATTCCGTTACAAAAGGAAACATACCTTTGTGGGGAAGCAAGCTAGCAATGATTAAATGAGAGCATGTGACAAAATTCTGGGTCCAGATTCTCAATGACTGATTCAGCCTTTGACAAGGTTTTGAGCTTTGTATTTTAGAGTCTTTTCTGATTAAAAAGAGATAGTAAAAGTAGTCATAGAAGAGTCTTAATCTGTAGCTGTCTGAATTTTCCGTGAAATCTTAGTTTTACAAAATTTTAATTTGGTGGGCAACTTGGAACTCTTTAATAAGGGAATAAATTCCAGCATAGTTGTTTTTATAGCAAAGTAATTAATAGAAGTTATGTTATCTAAATAAATTGTTAACACATGTACTCAATTACTTAGTAAAATCTTATTTGATGGGACTATCAATACATATTTGTTGAATACCTTCTATGTGACTAACACTTTACATTTGTGAACTCATTAATCCTTATATCATTTCTGGGAGTTCTCATTTACTTACCTCAAAGATGATAAAAATAAGGCTCAGAGGAGTTAAATAATTTTTCCAAGGTCACATAGTTAGTAGGTGGTGAAGTTGGGATTTGAATCTTTGAGAGCACAAAAATAACACAATTATTATTAGTGTGGGATTTTGAGTTAGATTTAAGTTTCAGTTCTGTCTCTTACTAGCACTGTAACCTTGAGCAAGTGACTTTATCTATCTAATCCTTCATTTTTAGATTTAGCCACTTAAAAGTTCTGTTCCATTTTAAAGATTCAATTGCAGGTATCCCTTTAGCATGGGCTGGCACAGTAAGTGAGGTATACAGTGGCCCTTGCTTATAAGGGTTTATCATGTTAAATGAGAGATGAAGCATAAAGATGAGATGTGAGCATTTTTTCATAATGTATGCTAAAATGTTAAATCATGCAGTTTCAGCAAAAGATACTAGAATGATACATATGGTAGTATCGACATATGATACTACCATAATGCATGATACATGTGAGAACTTTGAAGTAGAGCTGGGATATGCAAAATCTTTCCCCATCTTTACCACTAGCACACTGTGAATCTCAGAGCATATTATTTCACTTCCGTGCCCTCTATCTGTGTTTCATCTGTTCATGCATTCATGAAACATCTAAAGAGTGATAGCAAAGTGTTCAGGCACACTGTCCCAGGAATCTAGGCACTGGAAAAGGAGCTAAGACATAGTGTCTGTTCCCGTGATGGGCCATGGAACTTACAGCCTAAGGGAGAAGAGACAGACATGAAAACTTTATAATGCAGTGTGAAGAGTGGTATAATAGTGCTCAGAGTCAAGGGAGGCTTTATGTAAGAGTTGACAATTGAAGAAGCAATGAAGATGAGAAGGGACTCTGTCTTATTAATCTTTATGTAATATTTCCCAAAGCATTGAATGCAGTGCCCAACGCACAGTAGGCACTCAATAATGAATTGAATACTGATTTGCAAGCCTGACCTGTTTTCAACATCCATTCCTTCCTATGTTTCTTGTCACAGCTCCTCTGGCTCTTTAGGGAGCTCCATAGGGACTCAGTTCAAGTCCCTAATTCTCTTAGTGACAGCACAGCAGCATGGTTAAGAACATAGGTTCTAAAGTCAGACTTCCTGGTTTCAGTTTCTGTCTCTATTACTTGTTAGCCATCTGACCTTGAGCAGTTACTTAGCTCTCTGTGCCTGTTATCTTATCTATAAAATGGGATAATAATAATACTTGGCATTATTAAATGGACAAAAATAAATGCAAATAACTTAGAGTGAGGACAAAGCACTAAGAATATTAATTGCATAATAAATATGAGCATTTCTTATTTTTCATTTTGATACATTTTGCACTGAGTTCATTTAGTAGAGTGCCACTTCACAAATACTCAGTTACCTGCAAAAACAGAATTTTTCTGATTGACAGTGGACAAAAGGAGAAGGTGAGTTTATTTTAGGAAGTATGTTGCTTTTCTTCACCTGCTCTTGCTTTAAAGCATGAATCATTGGGTCCTGGCTAATGCCACAGGGAGCTCACGTGTATTTTGCTAATTAAAAGTCATGTTTCTCAGTGGCTCTTTTAACTGTTAAAGTTACCTCTAGATTCTTATTTTTCCTTACTCTTCATTAATAGTTAACACACTGTTTAATGCACAGCAGAAAAGACAAGTAAGCATTTAGAAAATAGCATGTGAATTTGTTGTAAACTGTTTCAGTAAACATTCAATGGGTAGCAATTACTTAAAGTTATTGCCTAAGTTTCATGAAAGTAAAAGAAATATATGTGCTTAATGTATGTGCTTAATATATGTGCTTAATCCTGCTTAATATATATGCTTAATGTGTGCTTAATATATATGTGCTTAATATATGTACTTAATGCTGCTTTAATTATAAGAAACTTATTAGAGTAGCTTTCATTGGTTTATCAAATTAGCTTAATTGATAACCTCACCCAAGGCATTGAATACACATGCATTTATACAGATTCCTGATTTCACTCCTCACCCCCTGCCTTACTGGGACTCAAACCTGGTAATCTCTGTTTTTAATTATTTCACATGAATCTGCTGATGAAACCTGGTTGTAAAACATTGCCCAGGTGTTGTCTGATTTAAAACTTGCTTTAGATTTTGCTTTCAACAATTGGAAAAAGCTCTTAAAGATACTTCAGTATAACTGGTTACCAAAGGTTAATAGTGGTGAATATAGAATAAGCGTAGCTAAGAAGATGGAAGTCTGTGATTTTTGATTGCCTTGTTAAATCCTCAACAGCAGCAGCAGCAGCACCATCATTGATTGGGTTATGGCAGGAAATGCTATAGATTTGCTACAAATTAGTTTAGATAGCGTATAAGTGAAAATAAGATAATCATATCAGATGTTGTCTGATAAATGGAAGCAGTGCATTTATGAGCAGAGTTGCAAAAGAAATGTTGAGTACATCTTTGAAGCGAGGTTGCCTTCCATGGATTATAGGAAACAATTATTCTCAAGGTGTGTGGAACCAATAAAAACCAAATGTGTCAAGATGCAAAGAGCAGTCAGCTTGTACAGATGTCCACATTTACTAATTATTACTTTCTAGATGTGGAAAGAACTGCTGAATACCCTCCCTCCTGCACAGCTCCAACAATGGCAGTGCCCTAGGTGGCCTTCAAAAACACACACCTGATTTTGCCTCTCTCAGCTTGCAGCCCTCAATACTTTTCTATTCATGTGATAGGATAAATCAAAATGCCTTATCAAAGTATATAGGGCCATTCGTGATTTGTCTTACATATATTTCACATCTTCTAGGATAAAATCTAAATGCCTTATCAAAGTATATAGGACCATTCACAATTTATCTACTATATATTTTAAATCTTTCTCTTCACTGGCCACATTTTCATCCTATATGCTTAAGTCAGCTGGAGTCTCTACATGTAGTCTTCCAAAGTGCTTTGAGAAAAAAAAAATCACATGACACATTATTCTGTTATAGACCCTAACACAGTGCCTGGTCGGGGCTCAATTCATAATAGTTGTTTAATAAATGTTTGTTGACAAATTAATAAATCAAAACACAATTACTATAATGATCTCTTTACATGTGTATTTTTCCCTTTTGGGATATAAGTCCATCCAGAGCACTATAGTGTGCACAGTTACTGGCACATAATATATAGTCATTAAGAGTTTGTGGGGATCTGGCAAAATGTCCAAACAGGAACAGCTCCATTCTGCAGCTCCCAACAAGACCAATGCCAAAGGCAGGTGATTTCTGCCTTCCCAACTAAGGTACCCAGTTCATCTCATTGGGACTGGTTAGACAGTGGGTGCAACTCATGGAGGGTGAGCAGAAGCATGGGGTGTTACCTCACCTGGGAAGTGAAAGGGGTCAGGGAACTCCCTCCCATGGCCATAGAAAGCAATGAGAGACTGTGCTATCTGGCCCAGATACTATGCTTCTTCCATGGTTTTTGCACTCCACACACTAGGAGATTTCCTCGTGTGCCTATACCACCAGTGCCCTGGATTTCAAGCACAAAACTGGACGGCCGTTTGAGTAGACACCAAGCGAGCTGTGGGATTTTTTTTTTTTTCGTACTTAGTGGTTCCTGGAACTCCAACAAGACAGAACAGTTCACTTCCCCGAAAAGGGGGCTCTGGCCAGGGAACCAAGTGGTCTTGCTCAGTGGTCCTACTCCCACGGAACAAAGCAAGCTAAGAATCACTGGCTTGAAATTCTCACTGCGAGCATAGCAGTCTGAAGTCGACACAAGACACTAACTTGTGGGGAGGGGTGTCCACCATTACTGACACTTGAGTAGGTGACTTTCCCCCGACCATGCTAAAGACTGGACATAACTCAACACAGCAAGGCAAAGCAGCTGTGACCAGACTGCCTCTCTAGATTCCTCTTCATTGGGCATGGCATCTCTGAAAGAAAGGCAACAGCCCTAGTCAGGGGCTTATAATAAAATTCCCAATCCCATGGGACAGAACACCTGAAGGAAGGTGTGGCTGTAGGCACATCTTCAGCACATTTAAACATTCCTGCCCACCAGCTCTAAAGAGAGCAGCAGATCCTGACAAGGAGGGTTCTACCAGCACTGTGCTTGAGCTTTGCTAAGGGACAGACTGCCTCCTCAAGGAGGTTCCTGACACCCATGCCTCCTGAATAGGAGAGACTTCCCAACAGTGGTTGACAGACAACTCATACAGGAGAGCTCCAGTTGCCACTAGGCTGGTGCCCCTCTGGGATGAAGCTTCCAGAGAAAGGAGCAGGCAGCAATCTTTGCTCTTCTGCAGTCTCTGCTTGTGAAACCCAGGCAAATAGGGTCTGGAATGGAACTCCAGCAAACTCCAGCAGACCTGCAGAAGATGGGCTTGAATATTAGAATAAAAGCTAATGAAAAAAAAACAGTAACATCAACATCAAACAAAAAAGACCCCAACACACAGAAACCCCATCCAAATGTAATCAGTCTCAAAGATCAAAATTAGATAAATCCACAAAGATGAGTAAATCCAGTGCAAAAATGCTGAAAATTTCAAAACCCAGAATGCCTCTTCTCCAAATGATCACAACTCCTCTCCAGCAAAAGCAAAAAAAAAAAACTGGACAGAGAATGAGTTTGACAAATTTACAGAAGTAGTATGCAGGAAGTGAGTAATAACAAATTTCTCTGCGCTAAAGGAGCATATTCTAACCTGATGCAAGAAAGATAAGAACCTTGCAAAAAGGTTACAGGAATTGCTAACTGAAATAACCAGTTTGGAGAAGAACATAAATGGTCTGATAGAGCTGAAAACACAACATAAGAACTTTGTGAAGCACACACAAGTATCAGTAGTCAAATTGATCAAGTGGAAAAAAGGATATCAGAGATTGAAGATCAACTTAATAAAATAAAGCATGAAAACAAGATTAGAGAAAAAAGATAAAAAGGAATGAAGAAACCCTCCAAGAAATATGAGGCTCTGTGAAAAGACTAAACCTATGATTGATTGGAGAATGGAACTAAGTTGGAAAACACACTTCAGGTTATTAGCCAGGAGAACTTCCCCAACCTAGGAAGACAAGCCAACATTGAAATTCAGGAAACACAGAGAACACCACAAAGATACTCCTTGAAAAGAGCAACTACAAGACACACAATTGTCAGATTCTCCAAGATTGAAACAAAGAAAAAACTGTTAAAGGTAGCCAGAGAGAAAGGTCAGTTTACCTACAAAGGGAAACCTATCAGAGTAACAGTGGCTCTCTCTGCAGAAACCCTACCAGCCAGAGGAGAGTGTGGTTCAATATTCAATATTATTAAAGAAAATGATTTTCAACCCAGAATTTGATATCCAGCCACACTAAATTTTATAAGTGAAGGAGAAATAAAATCCTTTAAAGACAAGCAAATGCTGAGGAATTTTGTTGCCACCAGTACTGCCCTATAAGAGCTCCCAAGGGAAACACTAAATAAGGAAAGGAAAAATCAGTGTCAGCACTGCAAAAACAAACCAAAATATAAAGACCAAATGACACTACGAAGAAACTGCATCAACTAATGTGCAAAATAATCAGCTAGCATCATGATAAGAGGACCAAGTTCACACATAACAATATTAAACTTAAGTTTAAATGGGCTAAATTTTCCATTAAAAGACACAGACTGACAAATTGAATAAAGACTCAAGACCCATTGGTGTGCTGTATTCAGGAGATCTATTTAACATGCAAAGACACCCATAGGCTCAAAAAAAAAAAAAAAAAGAAGAAATATTTTCCAAGCAAATAAATAAATAAAGCAGAGGTTGGAATCCTAGTATCTCATATAACGGACTTTACGCACCCAATATGCCAGATTCTTAAAACAAGTTATTGGAGACCTACAAAGAGACTTACACTCCCACAAAATAATAGTGGAAGACTGTAACACCCCACTGTCAATATTAGACAGATCAACAAGACAGAAAACTAACAAGGAAATTCAGGACTTGAACTCAGTTCTGGACCCAACAGACCTAATACATACCTACAAAACTCTCCACCCCATATTAAAGGAATATACATTCTTCTGAGCACCACATAGCACTTACTCTAAAATTGACCACATAATTTAAAGTACAATATGCTTCAGCAAATGCAGAAAAGTGGAAATCATAGCAAACCATCTTTCAGGCCATACTTCAATCAAATTATAACTCAGGATTAAGAAACTCACTCAAAACCACACAACTACATGGAAACTGAACAGATTGCTCCTGAATGACGACCGGGTAAATAATAAAATTAAAACAGTAATAAATAAATTATTTGAAATCAATGAAAACACAGACAAAACATACCATAATCTATGGAATACAGCTAAAGTAGTGTTTAGAGGGAAATTTGGATCACTAAATGCCCATAAGAGAAAGCAGGAAAGATCTAAAATTGATAACCTAACATCACAATTAAAAGAACTGCAGGAGCAAGAGAAAACAAATTTGAAAGCTAGAAGAAGACAAGAAATAACTAACATCAGAGCAGAACTAAAAGATATAGAGACACGAAAGACCTTCAAAAAATCAATAAATTCAGGAGCCAGTTTTTGAAAAGATCAACAAAATAGAGAGACTACTAGCCAGATTATTAAAGAAGAAAAAAAAAGGGAAGAATCAAATAGACAAATAAAAATGATAAAGGGTATATCACCATCAATCCCACAGAAATACAAACTACCATCAGAGAATACTATAAACACCTCTACACAAATAAACTAGAAAATCTAGAATAAATTGATAAATTCCTGGATACATACACCCTCCAAAGACTAAATCAGGAACAATATACCAATAATATACCAATAATAAATTCTGAAATTGAGGCAGTAATTAATAGCTTACTAACCCAAACAAGTCCAGGATCACACAGATTCACAGCCAAATTCTGCCAGAGGTATAAAGAGGAGCTGGTAGCATTCCTTCTGAAACTATTCCAAACAATAGAAAAAGAGGGACTCCTCCCTAACTCATTTTATGAAGCCAGCATCATCCTGATACCAAAACCTATCAGAGACACAACATCAACAAAGAAAATTTCAGGCCAATATACCTGATGAACATTAATGCAAAAATCCTCAATAAAATACTGGCAATCTGAATCCTGGAACACGTCAAAAAGCTTATCCACCACAATCAAGTCTGCTTCATCCCTGGGATGCAAGGCTGGTTCAACATATGCAATCTGTAAACGTAATCCGTCACTTAAACAGAACCAATTACAAATACCACGATTATCTCAGTAGATGCAGAAAAGGCCTCTGATAAACTTCAACACCACTTCATGCTAAAAGCTCTCAATAAACTAGGTATTGATGGAACATATCTCAAAATAATAAGAGCTGTTTATGACAAACCTACAGCCAATTTTACACTGAATGGGCAAAACTGGAAGTGTTTCCTTTGAAAACAGGCACAGACAAGGATGCCCTCTCACTACTCCTATTCAACATACTATTGGAAGTTCTGGCCAGGGTAATCAGTCAAGAGAAAGAAATAAAGGGTATTCAAAAAGGAAGAGAAGAAGTCAAATTGTCTCTGTTTGCAGATGACATGATTGCATATTTAGAAAACCCCATCATCTCAACCCAAAATATGTTTATGCTGATAAGCAACTTCAGCAAGTCTCAAGATACAAACTCAATGTGCAAAAATCACAAGCATTCCTATACACCAATAACAGAAAAATACAGAGCCAGGTAATGAGTGAACTTCCATTCACGATTGCTACAAAGAGAATAAAATACCTAGAAATACAACTTACAAGGGATGTGAAAGACTTTTTCAAGGAGAAGTAAAAATGACTGCTCAAGGAAATAAAAGAGGATGCAAACAAATGAAAAAAAAAAATTCCATTCTCATGGATAGGAAGAATCAATATAGTGAAAATGTCCATACTGCCCCAAGTAATTTATAGATTCAGTACTATCCTCATCAAGCTACCACTGCCTTTCTTAACAGAACTAGAAAAAAAAAATTCTTTAAATTTCATAAGGAACAAAGTAAGAGCCTATATATCCATATACCCAAGACAATTCTAAGTAAAAGAACAAAGCTGGAGGCATCATGCTTCCTGACTTCAAACTATACTACAAGGCTACAGTAACAAAAACAGCATAGTACTGGTACCAAAACAGATATGTAGACCAATGTAACAGAAGAGAGGCCTCAGAAATAACACCACACATCTACAACCAGCTGTTCTTTGGCAAACCTAACCCAAAAAAGCAATAGGGAAATGATTCCCTATTAATAAATTTTTTCAGGAAAACTGGCTAGCCATATGTAGAAAAATAAAAGTGGACCACTTTCTTACAATTTATACAAAAAATTAACTCAAGATAGATAAAGATTTTAACATAAGACCTAAAACCATAAAAACCCTGAAGAAAACTTAGATAATACCATTCAGGACATAGGCATGGACTCAAACTTTATGACTAAAACACCAAAAGCATTGGCAACAAAAGCCAGAATTGACAAATGGGACCTAATTAAACTAAAGAACTTCTGCACAGCAAAATAAATTATCATCAGAGTGAACAAGCAACCTACAGATTTGGAGAACATTTTTTGCAAACTATCCATCTAACAAATGTTTAATATCCATAATCTACAAAGAACTTTAGCAAATTTACAAGAAAAAACAAACAAAAAGTGGGTGAAGGATATGAACAGACACTTCTCAAAGAAGACATTTATGCAACCAAGAAACATACAAAAAAATAAAAATTAAAAAAAATTTAAAACTCATCATTCCTGGTCATTAAGAAATGCAAATCAAAACCACAATGAGACCATGTCATTCCAGTTAGTATGGTAATCATTAAAAAATCAGGTAACAACATGCTGGAGAGGATGTGGAGAAATAGGAACGCTTTTACACTGTTGGTGGAAGGGTAAATTATTTCAACCATTGTGGAAGACAGTGTGGTGGTTCCTCAAGGATCTAGAACCAAAAATACCATTTGATCCAGCAATCCCATTACTGAGTATATAAAACCAAAGGATTATAAATTATTCAACTATAAAGACACATGGACACATATGTTTATTGCAGCACTGTTCACAATAGCAAAAACTTGGAACCAACCAAAATGCCCATCAATGATAGACTGGATAAAGAAAATGTGCCACAAATACACCATAGAATACTATGTAGCCATGAAAAAGGATGAGTTCATGTTCTTTGCAGGAACATGGATGAAACTGAAAATCATTATTCTCAGCAAACTAACACAGGAACAGTTCTAAACACTACATGTTCTGACTCATAAATGGGAGTTGAACAATGAGAGCACGTGGACACAGGAAGAGAAACATCTCACACCAGGACCTTTCAGGGAGTGGGGGACTAGTGGAGTGATAGCATTAGGAAAAATACCTAATGTAGATAATGGGTTGATGGGTATGGCAAACCACCATGGCAAGTTTATACCTATGTAACGAAACTGCAGGTTCTGCAAATTATCTCAGAACTTGATGTATAATAATAATAAAGTGAAAAAAAGCAAAGAAATAAACAGAGCCTAAGAAATTTTTGAGATATTATCAAATAAACCAAGATATGCACGTGGGAGTCCCAGAAATAGAAGAAATAAAAAACACAAAGAATATTTAAAAATCTAATGGCAGAAAATAACAAAAATGGAATTAAGTACATAAAACTACAAACCCAAGAAGCTCAACAAATCTCAAGAATAAAGTAAAAAAGATTCACACCAAGACACATTATAATCAGGATGCTTGCAATCAAAACAGTCAGAGAAACGATAGCAGCAAGTGAGAAATGACTTATCATAAACTAGTCATTCTTCATAAGAATCTCAGCCAATTTCTCATCTGAAACATTAAAGCCAAAAGTACATACTTGAAGTACTAAAAAATGTTAATAAAGAATTGTATGTCTGTAGGAGTTCAGTCAAGGTGGTAGGGTAAATTGTAAAATAGATGCAAACCTTCTTGGAAGGCCAGACGTTCTTGCAAAAGCCTCAGAATAGGATTTGGCTGAAGGCAGCTAGATTCTCCTATCTGGTGCCTGAAAGCTTAGGTTAGATAACAAGGGGATATAAAGAAACTGATTTAAATAAGTTAGTTTACTTAGGCCTCAGAACTTGGCCTTTCATTATCTGTAAAACTGTTGTCTCTGGGGAGGGTAACCATGTTAATTATCCACAAGTGTGTTGACTCAAAGCTCTGTCATTAAATCTATACTGAATAAATGCCCACAGCACCAGCTGGTGAGGCCCTTGGTTGCTGATTCTTTACAGCACCCTCCTTGGTGCCTGTAAGTGGCCTGGACCCCTAGCCTGCTCTTTCACTGGTTATCTGTGTCTGAGTGCATTTGTTCATTTGTTGCTGAGTCAAGGTCTGTGGGTCAGACCTGACAGCTGGTGCCTCACATGAGAAACAGTGTAACAGATCATGGATCATGACAGAACCCTTGAAAACAAAGGTGAAGAAGACTGCACAGTTGGCAAGTCAGTAAGATGATAAGTCAGTAAGTCATTGGTGCCCGCTTAGGATTCCCAAGTTGGAGAGACTTGTTCCGGCTAGGGTTTCATCAAGGGACAACAGTTGTCAGCACAACAGAAGCAGTATATAAAAGTATTGAAACAGCTTATCTAATGTTATGGACCTTAGTTAAGGCTGCTATGGTCCCACTCTACACAGAAGAATCCAAAAAGGAAAGGGAAGAGGAATGGTCACCTACCTTACGTTCTCCTTCAGCCCAGCAATTACCAAGTAAAAATACCAAAGAGGAAATGGAGATTTTGCCTGAGCCCCCTCCCCCAATAAATTGGAAAAAGGACAGGGTAGACAATATAACTATGGGACTCTGTCTTAGGCAAGTGGCATTAGAAGGCGAGCTCTTGGCCTGCCCAATAATGCAAGATCAACAAGGCAATCAGGAGTATGCTTACAAAGAGACAAGAAAAAGCATTCGAGAAAATGAAGTGGCTAGCCCATTTGCAAAAGGATTAATGAAGGCCATAGCAAACAACTTTCATATGAGCCCATAGGACTGGTCAGTGCTAGCTAAAACAACTTTAAACACCAGTCAATACATCCTCTGGAGGGCAGAATAGCAGCTAATAAAGACCACTGTTTTTCCTCCTCTATCCCTAACATAGCTGTCTCAAAATCGTATCTGGGTAGAATAAAAGCCTTTAGAAGGAGAGAAATTACAAAGAGCCCATGAATGAATTGAGGAGCAATTAAAAGCCAGCCATATAGAACCATCTAACAGCCCTTGGAGTTTGCCCATTGCCTGCATTCCCAGAGTCTGGCAAATGGAGACTTTTGCATGACTTATAGGCTATTAATGCTAATCTGCAACCTATGCAGCCCCTTCAACAGGAACTCCCCTTCCCCATGGTGATTTCTCAAGCTTGGCCTATAATGGTTATTGACTTAAAAGACATTTTATACGATTTTACTTGCAGAACAGGATAGAGAAAAATACAATACCAGCTATCAATAATGAAAGTCCAGCTTGTCAATTTCATCGGCAAGTGCTTCCTCAAGGAATGCTGAACAGTCCTACCATGTGTCAGCATCATGAAAATCAGGCTTTACTCCCCAGTAGAAAATAATTTTCTAATTGCAAGACTTTTCATTTTACGGATGATATATTACTGGCAGCCCAAACGAAGCCAGTACTTTTACGTTTATATGCCTCAGTCATAAAGAATACACAGTTAGGAGGTTTAATCATAGCACCTGAAAAACTGCAGATGTCTTCTCTTTGGAAATATCTTGGGTACATATTAACTTCTTGGTCAGTAAGACCTCAAAACGTTAAATTAAATATTAGTAACTTATATACCTTAAATGATTATCAGAAATTGCTAGGCAATATTAACTGGCTTTGACCCACCTTAGTGATACTGACAGATAAGTTGCAAAACCTGTTCTCCATCATAAAAGGCAATACGGCCTTGGATTCTCCAGGTATTTAACCCATGCTGCAAAAATGGAAATTGAGGAAATAGAATAAGCCATTTCTCACAGGCAACTAGGTGGCATTGACTTGCACTATTCAGTTCAATTGTTTGTCTTTCCTACCAAACACACCCCTACAGGGTTAATAGGACAATTGACCGCAGAGCTACATTTTGTGGAATGGGTTTTTTGCTCACATACAGGACGAAAACACTCTCTCCCTATATCCAGGTAGTTAGTAAAGACATCTATTCAGGCCACAGATGATGGAATCAGTTGCTAGGTTATGACACTGATATTATCAGGATTCCTTTAAGTAAATAGCAATTCAAAACAGTATTGCCATTTTCTATGGACCTGCAAATAGCTCCTTCTGTACACAGGCCATATAGAGCATGCCTTTCCTGATGACAAGCCTCCTTCAGTTCTTATCTCATACTTCTGTGGTTTTGCTATAAAAGTAGTTCAATCTTCCGTATCTAATGCTTTAACACAGTTTATCAGTGGCTCTGGTAAACATGGAAAAGCAGTTGTTTAATGGAAACCACATAATTCCCTCACTCAGTCTGGATATGCTAGCACTCAGAGAGCTGAAGATGAAGCTTTAACATTGGCCCTGAAAACTTTTTCCACTTGGCCTAACAATACGGTTAGTAACTCTGCTTACTCTATTTATTGCAGAACCTTGAGACAGCCCTCAATAAGTCCACTATGGAGCCCATCTTGTGTGCACTTTTTCTCCGACTTCAGCAATTGCTAGATCAATGCACACATCCTATTTTTATCACACATATTCAGGCCCAGAGCTCACTGCCTAGCCCATTGGCTTATGGAAATGATCAAGCAGATCTATAGTTTATGACATCACTGCTTGACCAAGCTGCCTAATTGCAGCAATTTTTCCACCAAGACTGGAGAAACTTAACTAAACAATTTTAACGTACCAAAAGACTAGCTAAATACATTATTCTACAGTGTCCTGATTGTCAGCTCATAGGCACATCCGCTCCTTCAACAGGTGTTAACCTTAGAGGACTAGAACCTAATCAATTATGGCAGACAGATGTTACACACATCGCTGAGTTTGAAAAACTAAGATATGTACATGTATCCATTGATACCAACACTCATCTAATTAGTGCACACGCCCTTCCTGGAGAGTCCACTTCATATGTCATTAAACTTCGTCCTATAACTTTTGTATTTATGTAGCAGCTCACAAAAATTAAAACTGATAAAGGTCCAGCTTATGCTAGCTCACAATTTCAACAGTTTTGTCATACATAAAACATCCAACATTCCTCAGTCATCCCGTATAACCCCCAAGGACAGGCCATTATAGAACGTGACCACTCCCCCCTTAAAAATATGCTCAGAAAACAAAAAAGTGGGAATATGAGTAAGGATTCTAAAACACTACTAGCACAGCCTTATTTATGCTTATTTTTTTAAATTTAGATGACAATTTAAATTAGCTATAGAAAAGCACTTTGCTGAAACCTCTCCAGACATAAAACCCACAATTTTATGGAAGGATGTAAATAGTAATAAACGGTATGGTCCAAATGATTTGCTTAAATGAAGAAGAAGATATGCTTGCATTCACACCCCCTAGGTCCTCTCTGGATTCCAGCAGGACAGATCAAACCATACCATGGTGTGGATGGGACACAACTGATACCAGAAATGAAGGAGATGACCCTGTAGGACTCACAGCTCCAGACAATGTGGATTCCTCGGACAACACAGGCCCCAAATAGAATGCTGAAGAAGGCAACTTAGAAGGCTAAGTGAATAACACTCTGGACACAAACACCATTCACTCCAGATAATTTTTTCCTTTTTTATTCTCTCACTCTGCCTGCAACCTGTACCTGCTACACTCTATTGAGCCCATTTTTAAACCTGCTTTTTTTCCCACGTTACTTAGGCAGATATGCCCTTACCAGCCCTCTACCGACATGACTGCTTAACTAAGAGGAATTAACATATCCCCAGTGGTGTCCCTCAGTAATGGCACACATTAGACTGAGGTGCCAAGTAATACTACATGTCACTCCTTGATTGGAAAAAGATGTTGTTGATTATTCTCGTGATTGTCTTATGTTATTTACTAATTCTAGGCTGCAAAGCCAGAATATGAGCAGTGACCGCCACGTGTGACAGACCTGTTGCTCCACACGTCTGTGCTCTTCAATCAACAAGACCTTATGCAACAAAAAAATAAAAAATAAAAAAAGAAGAAGAAAGAAAAGAAAAGAAAAAAGAAAGAAAAGAAAAGAAAAAAAGAAAAGAAAAGAAAAGAAAAGAAAAGAAAAGAAAAGAAAAGAAAAGAAAAGAAAAGAAAAGAAAAGAAAAGAAAAGAAAGAAGATGTGGGAGCTCAGTCATGGTAGTGGAAAAAAATGTAAAATGGACACAAACCTTCTTTGAAGGTCAGAGGATCTTGCAAAAGCCTCAGAATAGGATTTGGCTGAAGGCAGCCAGATTCTCCTGTCTGGTGCCTGAAAGCTTAGGTTAGATAACAAGGGGATGTAAAGAAATTTATCTAGATAAGTTAGTTTACTTAGGCCTTGGAGCCTGGCCTTTAATCATCTTTAGAACTGCTGTCTCTACGGAGGGTGATCATATTAATTAGCCACAAGCATGTTGACTGAAAGCCTCTGCCATTACATCTATATTGAATAAATGTCTGCAACACCAGCTGGTGAGGGCCATGGCTGTTGACTCTTTACAGCATCCTCCTTGGTGTCTGAGAGTGGCCCAGACCCCTAGTCCACTCTTTCACTGGATATCTATGTCTGAGTGTATTTGCTCATGAGTTGCTGGGTCAGCATCTCTGGGTCAGACACAACATATATCCAGAAAAACTGTTCTTCAAAAATTAGGTAGAAATTAAGACATTTTTAGATCTTAAAAATGCAGAGAAAGTGTACTATTTCCATACCATATGCAAAAGAAAATATTTTAGTTCTAAATAAATGGCTGCTCTTCAGTAACACGAACACATGTAAAGGAAAAAAGATTTGTAGTGAAGGTAAATTCATGACAATTTTAAAAGAATATACTATTGTAATGTTGCTTTTGATTCTACTTTTTATTTTCTTAATAATTTAGAAAACACTTGCTTAAAAGACAATTAGTAATCCATGTTATTGGGCACCCAATATACAGAGATAATTTGTCACTTGAATAGCTGAAAAAGAAGAGTGATGAAACTATATAGGAGCAGAGTATTTTTATGCTATTAATGTTAACAACCAACAGGTCAAAAAAAATCACAAGAGTAATTAAAAAATACTTTAAAACCAATGAAAACACAACATATCAAAATTTTGGGGATACAGTGAAAGCAATGCTCAGAGGAATACTTATATCTATAAATGCCTATATTAGAAAATGATTAAGGAAGAAACTCTGATTTTCTATATGTTCACTCGCAACATAGAACTTCCAGCCAACAATATATGAATGTTTTACCTTCACAATTCAATTTAATTTTCAGCTGACAACTGTTTTTTTCTACAATTTAACTCAATATGACAGTATCTATCAGGCAATAGCACCAGAATCCAGAAATAAAGGGCTTAATTTCACTGCTCTTCAATTCAGATGCCAGTTGCAAGTAGCAGGTCTCCGAGTTATCCACCAACAATTGTCTGTCTTTGCTACAAATTATGACCCCATTCTTTAGCAGAAAAATTTACTAGAGTTACTCACAGGCTCTTTCCAGAGGATAGGCTCTAGCATTATCCAACATTGTTTAGACTGCCTGTCCCACTTAGCTAAAGCCTCATTATCTTTCCAGGATGACTCTCATTTTTTATTTCCTGGAAGAAAATTTTCTGTAATTATTTTTTTTTCCCTGAATGCTACTTCTCACTAAAAGCAAATCCAGCCATTCCCAGGAGAGATGAAATGGCACTCATCTCTCCTAAGGCACTCTGTTTCATGAACCAGTATCATTTAATCCACTAAGCATGTTGTTTCCACTGTATAGTAATAACCTGAGCAAAGTTAGAATACATGTTTTGCACCCGAAAATATTAGACGCCAGACAATGTGTATAGATAAGTGGTAGTCATACAAAAATGTAATTTAGTTTGGGTATACCAAAAGGCCTCCCATATCCTTCCTTATTTTAAGGTGGAGCTGTCTCCCAGGGGAACTCAGATTCAGCATAAAATGCCTACTGCTTCACTTCTGCCAGGAATCCATTGTTTTTTTACATTCACATTTGTGGATAACTTTCTATCCATAAAATCAAAAGTGATGTGTTTTTGATAAGCACACTGTAGCATGTTGGGCATTCTGTCATTATATTGTGTCCATTATAGAGTTTCTAAGCATTTGGTAATCAAAATGTGCAGGTATGCAATTTTCTGTTTTCTGATAGCCATATAAAAACACAATTTAAAGTTCTAGTAGAAAGAAAATCTCAGAAATTTCTTCCCAAATGACATCCTCTATAGTAGACAGAGTCTGACAAACAGGAGTCAAAAGACTGGCTATTTACTAGAGTTCCTTTTCGTCATTAACAGTTGGTCCATTAACAGTTCATCAAGGTATGGTACAACAGAGTGTCTCCCAATGTGATGTCACTCAATGTTACAGGATACCATTTGACTTTGTCAGGTTCTAAAAGTGGGGCTGATCTTGGCAAACATACAGCTTTACACTTCGACATCTAGTATAATTTTGCTAAGAGATAATATGATGCTCTTGCTTTGAGCCTTTCTGGAGATAATAATATATTGCTGGATTACCTTCATTGTGTAACACACTTATTCATTTCATTGTCCTCAGCCATAATTTCTCTTTCTCTCAATCTGTCATTTATTTTTACCCCAAATTTTCTATCTCTAGAAGTGTTGTGAGGTCCACCTGCTGTGCAGGCCCTGGTTGCTAGCATCAATTCTAGTCTAGAAAGTTATTTCTCTTCAGCCTTCTACCATTTTTATAGCATATGGTTCTATAAATACAGAACTAATGGACTTTTTTGACCACTATCCACCATAGTAGTGTTTACTGTTCCAACCTCGCCAGGTAGGGTGAATGCACACTCAACTTTATCAGGTTCTTAAAAATTCTGAAACAAAGGTTTAAAGTTATAGTTGCAGATTCTGACTTGGGGATTATCCCTACTTTTGGCATGGACACTTGCATCCCTGGTCTTGGGACCTCTGTGGCAGGTGCAGAAAAAAAAAAAAGTTGAAATTGAGGGAAAAGTGTATAGTGGCGCCAGCATCCTCCTCATTCCCTCTTTCCCAGAGTCCCCTCCCCCCAGAAAAGTAGGGGTATGTGTGGAGTGGACATCCTTTCTTGGGAGGGATCCCCCTTCATGTTGAGTGTGAGCAGACACTTATGAAGGTATGTAGGCCCATCCTTCCTGTTTTTATATCCCTCTGATTTAGATAGTGTCTTACATTATTTGTGCTGCTTTACAAAATACCTGAAGCTAGGTAATCAATAAAGGACAAAAATTTCTATTTCACATTTGTGGAGGCTGGGAGTCCAAGATCAAGGACCAAGCAGATTCAGTGTCTAGTGAGGGCTGCCCTCGCTTCCAACATAGGCCCTTGTCCCTTTGTCCTCAGGTGGTAGAAGAGGCATACAGGACAAACTCGTCCTCGAGTTTTTTTTATAAAACACTACTGCATTTATGAATGTAAAGCCTAATTATCTCTGAAAGGCCCCACCTCTTATTGCTGTTGTGTTGAAGATTTAGCCTCGGCGTTAATTTTGGAGGGAACACACACATTCCAACCATAACAGAAAGTAAATGTTTTAACTTTCCATTTAAATTATGTACTAAACTCTTACTCAGAGAATGATATGCAACATCATATGTTCATCTGAGATAATATTTCTGCCAGCTCCTAGACATGATGGCTGTACAATATGTCTGTACTGTGTGCAAAAAAAAATAATAATCTCAAAGTGTTTCTATTCTCTTACTAAACAACAATCAAAACGGAAGACTTCTGTGACAAAATGTTAATGTGTAGAGGGTGTTCCCACACATCAAACAAGGAATCAGTTATTCAGTTATTCAGTAGACAGCAACTGGGTGTCCTCCAATTCAATTCTGATGCTACTTGGAAGATAGCATCAGATTTCACTGGTTGTGGGCTCAGCCAAACAAGACATTCCTTAATGCCAGTTAGAAGCCCCAATATATTTTACCTATGCTTTAACCAACCAGCTGCAAATCAGCATTCCCCCAACTCCTTCCTTGGTTTCAATTAATTTGCTAGTGCACTTCAGATAACTCAGCGAAACACATTTATTAGTTTATTATAAAAATTATTGGCCAGATGCGGTGGCTCATGCCTGTAATCCTGGCACTTTGGGTGCCCAGACGAGCAGATCATGAGGTCAGGAGACAGGGACCATCCTGGCTAACACGGTGAAACCCCGTCTCTACTAAAAATACAACAAAAGATGAGCTGGGTGTGGTGACATGCACCTCTGGTTCCAGCTACTCCGGACATGTGCCTCATCCCGCACTGCACAAGGGTTCAAAGACCTAAGAGGTCCTTGAAGAAAGACCCAGACATAGAGACGCAGAAAGCTGCACCATGCGGTCTGAGAGGTGAGAATGTCACTCTCACAGCCCCAGCCTGTCCTAATGTACTTTATTTTATAAGTTCATAAAGCACATAGCAAAGGGAGGGTACAGTTACTTAGAACAGCCTGTGATTATTATTCTCATGTAAACAAAATATATTAGACAGGATAGTAAGAATTTTAAATCTCCAAACTTGTCTATCTATCTTGACTGACCGAAGGTGTCCTCTTCCCAGTGATATTCCTTAGAGGGACCCAGGGAGCTGAGTACATGGAATACTCAATGAGAAATAGCTTGATGATGTTGTGGCAGGTTAGGCTTTTTTTCACAATCTCCAGACAGGTACTGGGAATTGTTGTTATATCCCACTTCCTTTGTTTCAAAAAATCTAAATTGGGTTACATGATTAGAGCTCCATCATGATTCTTAAATGCTTCTTGCCTTGCCATATTCTGAACTTTCCATTGAGGGGTGGCCATGTGTTTATTAGGATGGTCCGTTTCACAGAAGTAATATAAATCAATAATTGAGTTTAGGGTCAAATAACTTTACACCTAAAAAATCTCCCACACAAGGCCATTGAAATAAATAGTCACAAACAGGATGTATCAGCTTTTGTGATGTTTTGAAAACACATACTATAGTATGCCCAATCACTTAAAGCAATTAACTCTATATTGGTAGATTGATTAACTAAAAGCTAAAAGATGGTATCTTCTATAATGAAAAAAATTATGTCCTTCTTGTCCTAAAGAAGGAGGTCAATGTAGCACGTTATCACCTCTGCAAGTAGAATGTGTAAGTCTGGAACTAAGAAGTGGATGTAGCCCCTTATACTATTGCAAGCAATAGATGTTGTAGTAATTTATTTGTACAGTCTTCAAGACCTTAGGGTTTAGTAGGTTCTGAAGTCCTATTGTCTGAAGAAGAAATGCATTGTTTAGGAATTAAATGCACTGTTCTGTGAAACTGTAAGCTGAACCTGTCCTTTCTTCATTCTGAGCAAACTGGCACAAGAACAGAAAACCAAACACCACGTGTTCTTACTCATAAGTGGGTGTTGAACAATGAGAACAGTTGAACACAGGGAGGGGAACATCACATACTGGGGCCTGTTGAGGGGTGGGGGAGCTAGGAAAGGGATAGCAGGGGGTGAAGGGATTGGGGAGGGATAATATTAGGAGAAATACCTAATGTGGGTGACGGGGGTATGGATGCAGCAAACCACTATGGCATCTGTATACCTATGTAACAATCCTGCACAATATGCACATGTACCCCAGAACTTAAAGTATAATAACAACAACAACAACAAAAAAGAAATTAGCAACGTGAAAGTCAGGAAGTTGCTATTCAATGAACACAGAACACTATTTTGAATCCAGAAGACTCACTGGAATGCTTCTTAGTACTATCATGTTTAATATTAGTTGTCAATAGAAAGCTGTGGTAACCCATTGTGGGCATAACCACTAAGAACTTGGATTTGATATCTGCTCCATTTTCTTGCCCTTAACAGCTCCTAAAGTTGCTGTTCCAGAATTCTACATTATCCTTTGATGGTATCTTGCAGAGATATTTAGAATATTCAGCAATAATTATTTATCATTAATTTTTTTAATTAAAACATTTATAATCAAAGTACGAAAAAGAAGCAAATACTGTAAAAGGCATTAAAATACTATCTGGGCTTGTATCCTTTACACAAAATGTATGACTATAGATATACTCTGCTGTAGTTAATCATGTGTCTGGTGCTCTATTCAATGACAGTATGGTCCAACAATGGCTAGTGGATCCAAAAGGACCTAAATCCTTCCCCAGATCACAAATTCTTCACTGTCATTATATGAAAGGTTAAAGATATATACACAATAAAATAATATATTAAAGGAAATTATTATTTTTTCATTAACTATGTTTATACTCATAAAATCAAGTGTATACCTCTCTGAGAAAATGATGACCATTTTTCATCCATATGTAACTGATGCTTACATCACCTAACACACATCCAGGTTTGACTACCAGAGACCAAACAATTAAAGCAATTAACCTCAGACTTTAAACAAAGCCATGGTGACAAAATAACATCAGTTTTTGTGTTTGTAAATAGTTAACTGTACACACAAAATGAGTAACTACTTTGGAAATTATAGCTCAATAAAGATGACATACAAATGAAAACTGCATGTATTTAAAAATTCTTTCTATACCATTATAAAGCTCACAATTTTTTTTCTAATTTGTAAATGGAAGGATCTCACAAGCTAAACTTGGCAACATGCTTATAATGTTTGTGAGGAAAATGTCTACTTAAATATCAAGTTATTTATAAAGGCAGATCCTAAGTAGATCCTAAGTGAAAACTAAGAGTGAAGGTTTTTCATAGCTTTTTTCTCATAAACTCCTTTAGTTCAGAGATAATGGTTAGATGTTTTACGCAGCAACTAACACAAAAGAAGTACCATCCTGTGTGACCTCCATCGTGTCGGGGTCACCACCTGAGACGTCATCCACCACCTGCGGAGGTCTGGCCTGCAGACTCTGATTCAACTACGCATGGTTGAATGCACTCTCACACCACTACGGTGATTCAAGTGGGCTAGGGATGGTCGCCAGCTGCTTTCAGAGAATGAACTGCAGCCAATTGACCAGGATTCCCTCTCCATAATTACATATATTCAGTCAGATTTTACAACGCAGGTTCTAAGTTAACACACTTGTGCATAATTAACATGGTTAAAAGAGTGGTTTTATGAATGATAAAAGCTTTAGGTTTTGAGCCCAGAGTAAACATTATTAACAGGTAATTCTTCTTTGCTTTCCTCCTGAGAGGGTCATCAATACAAAATTTACTTGAGTAAACAGAATAGAGACAAAGGGATATGGAGTAAACAGACATAACTGGGAAAGCCTTTTATTCTCTCTCTTTCCTATGTTAATGTAAATGCCTCCCTCTGCCTTCAGTCTGTCCCAGTAAAACCTTTTCACCTTCCAAAAGTTTGAGATTACAATCTATAACTATTCCTAATATTTAATGTTATGTCAGCTACCCTGAGTGAATCTCAACCATCCTGTGCCTTAGTCCATTTGTGCTGCTTTAACAAAGTACCACAGATTGGGTAAAATACAAAAATAGATATGTGTTTTTCACAATTCTGGAGGCTGAGTATGCAGGATCAAACCTGTAGTGGGTTTATCATGTGGTGATAGCTGTTCTCTGCTTGGAAAAATGCTGCCTATTCTTGCATCCTCTGAAAAGAAAAATACTGTGTTCTCAAATGGTGTAAGTTAGAAGGGCAAAAAGGCTAAACGCTGTGTAAATCTTCTTCTATGTGGGCCTGAGTTACAATCTCTAGTGAGAAACCTTCATGTCCTAATTGCCTTTTTAAGGCCCCACTTCATAACACCATCACACTGGCCATTGTTTCAATATGAAGAGTAGTGCACACAAAGTTCTTCTTTATGTAGATTGCAGTTACCTAACAGAGCAATTATTTTCTTACAAAAATAAGGAGGTGTAAATTCAGTGACTCTAATTCTTTTGAAAGATGTGAAAGAAATATTTTCTGAAAAGAAATCTGAAATGCCTACATACAAGAAAAGTAAATCAATGTAATAATAATTATACCAGACATAGGAGGTGTTTATAAGTGGTCCTGGAAGTTATGGATTATCTCTTAATTCTGCTTTCCAGGAAAAAAAAAAAAAGCTTATCTTTATCAAATTCTAATGACTATAATCCATTTCCATGAACTGTTTACCTGCCTACCAATAGAGTTTGAATACTTGTCCTCATCCAAATCTCATGTTGAACAGTAATTCCCAATGGTAGAGGTGGGGCCTGGTTGGAAGTGTTTGGATCATGGGGGTGGATGCCTTGTCGCTTGGTGTTGTCCTCACAATAGTGAGTTTTCATGTAAGATCTGGTTGTTTAAAAGTATGTGAGACCATTCCCCATCCCTAGGTTGACAATTGCTCCTGCTTTTACCATGTGATGTGCTTACCCCACCTGTCCACCCCTTGCTTTCTGCTATAATGGTAAGCTTCCCGAGGCCATCACAGAACCCAAGCAGTTGCCAGCACCAGGCTTCCCGTAAAGGTTGTAGAACCATAAACAATTAAACTCCATTTCTTTGCAAAGTACCCTATCAGGGGCATTTATATATAGCAATGTCAAACTTGCTTGATACACATAATTTATTTGTAGTTTAAGGGATATAGACCTTATATCATGCACTGTCCTCGGAAGAAGAAATGGGCAGTCTTAGGACTTAGACTGGCTTGTAAGATTGGGGTAAGACATATAATTCTAATCCTTTTTCAGCAGTAAGGAGAAAGATGTGAAGAACACATCTATAGAAAAGGTTCTGAAGATTCCAGAATCATTATCAGCCTGACTGAGGAGGAGTTTCCCTTCCAAAACAAGTCCATAACAAGTAGAAGAGATGATTGCTTCCTCAAATACAGACACCAAAGAAAAGCTATTAGAAACATTAAAAAAATAGGACGATATGAATCTTCTGATGAAACAAAACAAATCTTCAATAATTAATCATAAAGAAATTGAGATCAATAAATTTATGGCAAAAAATTCAAAATTGTATTAACATCAAAAAGCCACAAATGAACAGCATAAATAGAACTGAATGAATTCAGGAAAACAATACATAAAGAAAATGAGATATCAAAACCCACCCATGCAGATATGCACTAAGCAAAGCTGTGTGAGGAGTTTCTGTGGGTTCAGGGGAGCTGCAGTATGGGGCTGGAACACAGACTGGTGCACAGTCATAGGGGCTGCCTCACTGGAGCTCTCTATTTCTGAGGCATGGTTCTCTGGTGCAGCAGCTGTGGTGTGGGCCACCAGGGCACCCAAGACTGTCATGTAAGTAGGCATGCACGGAAAGGCTGGGGCCCCAGGAGAGGGTAGAAGATCAAGGAGTGCTGAAATCAGACCAGCCTTGTCTGATGTGCAGGAACACCATGCAAGAATCAGGTCTGACTGTTACCCAAGGTCTAGGGTCTCTTATTCATAAAAGCTGAACTTAGAAAGATGGCCATTCCTGGCCACACTGTGCTACAGATTCCCCTGCACCCACCCCTCTAGGCTCCACATCAGTTGGCTTCCTGCTTTGCTACTTTGTTTACTCCTGTGGCTTCATTTCTGAGAGATGCAAGTCAGTGGTGGCTAAGTGTCCTTGCTCCTTTGGCCAAGGGAGGTGAGGAAACTTCCATTGCAGAGGCTGTAACAGAGAGGCTTTCTGTTGCCCCGGGGTCTCTCTCCAGAGAAGAGCCAAGTCGGTGCTAGCTAGATAGCTTGGACAGGGGATGGCTAGAGACCCAGGCCAGGAAGGTCTTCCTGAGGAGTCCATATGGAAATAGGCACCTACATTACACTCTAATCACTTTTCCGTGGGGCTGCTGTGGTATGCTGAGGCCTACTGCAGTCACTAGTCACCTCAGATTTTCTAGTACCCGGAGGTATCACCTGTGAAGGCTGAGAAACAGCAAGAAAGACAGCCTAGCCTTTTGTCTGGTAGCTCCATCCCAGGGAGGTATGGACCTATTTCTGGCACAAACACACCTCTAAGAGGTGGCTGGAGACCCCAGTTGGGAGATAAGAACCCTTGTCAGAAGGAATGGTATCAGGGACCTGCTTCAGGTAATCTAACCACATTTTGGTTAAGCCGCTGTGCTGTGCTGGGGGTACACTTCAGCCTTTGGTTGCCTTGGACACTCCAAATCTAGAAGGCTGAAATGGCTAAGTTGCCCAAACAGCAAAGATGTCAGCCTGCCCTGCCCCCTGGGATCCTTTTACCAGGAAGGGCCTGGAACCTCTGTCAACCAGGGAATGCCAGTGGTGGTAGACAGAGATCCTAGTTGGAAGGCTCCACCCAGTGATGAGGATAGGGGTCAGGGACTCAATTAAAAAGGCAGTCTCACCACATTTTTATACGGCTGTTGTGCTGTCCTGATGTATCATTTTCAACCCAGTCAGCTTGGACTCTTGAAAGCTTCCAGATTGGAATTGATAAGACACTCAAACAGCAAAGATGCTGGCCCATACCTCTTTCTGGGAGCTCTGTCACAGGGAGTTTTCAAATTTCTGAAAACTGTTTCAAATTTCCCACCACTGTTTCAGGAACAGTGGTGGGAGTGGCTAGAGTCCCCTATTGGGAAGTCCCACCCAGTGAGGAGGACCAGGATCTAGTACCTGCTTAAAGAAGCAGTCCGGCCATATTTTTGTAGGGCAGATGCACAGCAACTGGTGGATTCCTTCCACCACCAGTACATTTGAACTCTCCAAAGCTCAAAGGACAGAACAGCTAAGTTGCCCAAACAGCAAAAATTGCAGCCTGCCCTGCACACCATGCCTCAGTTGATAGTGCAAGTGGTATATAAGTTACATGTGAACAAAATATGCAAAAAAATTATTTGATCCATGTTTTGTTATTTTGTCTTCAGTTCTGTGTCAAATAGAATGCAGAAACATGAACCTCCCATGGCCAAGGTTCTGGAAACTCTTCTAAAATATATTATATAAGACTAGTGATGTGTCCATACGAGAACGTTGATATTAGCTGAAAGATAGCACTTATAAACATAAAAGGGACATCAAACACACTTGTGGAAACAGGTCATCAACCTTCATTTATCTCCTTGCCATCTACATGTTCAGACTGTTAATCTGATGGTAATGTATTTACTTTGAAATGTAAGTTACATTTTAACTTCCTGATTGATTTATCCATGAATATAACCACAGGAAATGACAGAAAGAAACAGCAGATGGAAAAAAAAGCATTGCACTGCACCAGAATGTCTGTAAAATGGACTTCAATTTTTCTGCTCATACAGCTGAGCTGTTACATTAACTCTGGGAACTGTGGAAAGGTGCTGGTGTGGCCCACAGAATTCAGCCATTGGATGAATATGAGGACAATCCTGGATGAACTTGTCCAGAGAGGGCATGAGGTGACTGTGCTGGCATCTTCAGCTTCCATTCTTTTTGATCCCAACAGCCAATCTACTCTTAAACTTGAAGTGTATCCAACATCTTTAACTAAAACTGAGTTTGACGATATTATCCTGCAACAGGTCAACAGATGGATAGACCTTCCTAAAGACACATTTTGGTCATTCTTTTCACAAATTCAAGAAATCATGTGGACATTTAGCGACATAGTTATAAAATTCTGCAAGGATGTAGTTTCAAATAAGAAACTTATGAAAAAACTACAGGAGTCAAAATTTGATGTCGTTTTTGCAGATGCTATTTTTCCCGGTGGTGAGCTGCTGGCTGAGCTACTAAACATACCCTTTGTGTACAGTCTCCGCTTCTCTCCTGGTTACACTATTGAAAAGCATAGTGGAGGATTTCCATTTCCTCCTTCCTACGTACCTGTTGTTATGTCAGAATTAAGTGATCAAATGACTTTCATGGAGAAGGTAAAAAATATGATCTATGTGCTTTATTTTCAATTTTGGTTCCAAATATTTAATATGAAGAAGTGGGACCAGTTTTACAGTGAAGTTCTAGGTAAGTAATTTTTTCAGTGGATATCATGGAGACCTAACTTTCTTATGCCTTTGAAGCTGTTTCCTGTGCCTTTAAAGCTGAGCTTATATAAAGCAAAAAAGTCAGGATAGTGGAGTTTTTTTTGTTTTTTGTTTGTTTTATTTTGTTTTGTAGTCTTGCTCTCTCTCCCAGTCTGTCAGGTTGAAGTACTGGAGTGCAGTGGTACAATCCCTGCTCAGTGCTGGGATTACAGGTGTGTGTCACCAAGCTCAGCTAATTTTTTCTATTTTTATTAGAGATACGGTTTCACCATGTTGGCCAGGCTGGTCTCGCACTCCTGAACTGAAGTGATCCACCTGCCTTAGCCTCCCAAAAAGTGCTGGGATTACAGGTGTGAGCCCCCATGCCTGGCCATAGTGAAGTTTTTGTAAGTGAATTTATGAAATGAAAACACAAGATGATCTGTCAATTGCACAAATACTGTAGAAATGCTGATGTTATAAGGTCATTTAAAACCCTGTGGCCACTGCTCATACGAAACAGTCTAGGAAGCCATAAACCGATATATTAGTGTACCTAATATTTCTTTAAACGATCACACATCTGTTTTACTATGCATTTTTTTTCATCTTAAAACAGTCAGACCTGTCAACAACATCTTGCCGAATGCATACATGTAGATTGAGCAGTCACACATTTTTCTACAACAATTACTTATGTAACATTCCAGAAATTGTTTCTTGTATACCTCAGTTTCCATATTCTGAAATTATAATCTGTACCCATGTTACCAGAAGATTTCCTTTACATTTGAGAGAAATAGTGTCTCTGTCTCAAATGCAAACACTAATAAGGTAATTTGTAGTTTCTAGTGTCTCTACATTCCTTCACTAAAAGATTGGAAACCATTCATTTTAAGGCAATCATCTTGTTGAAGTCTGAACATTGTATATCTGTATAGTTTTTTTTTTTTTTTTGAAACTATGTCTGGTCATTTAAAAATATGAGCCAAATTAAGGTTGAGTATAAATCTCTACTTCAATAATTTTTCAACATTTTCTAGCTGTAATTTACTAATGTATTTACTTAAAAGCTAATATTATTAATATCTTAGGATGAGTCAAAAGCAGTAGTGGGTATAAGGATTTCAACCGTACTCTCAATATAGCCCACATTTCACTTGAATAACTAAAGATGAAAGAATTAACTTCATGAATTGTGGAAACTAGATTATTCCTTAGAAAATTGTTTTGTAGGTACAGCAAAATTAGTTGATCATGGGGCTCAAAGAGTTGTTTAAATATTTATATGCTACTATTGAAGCTTTAAAGGGAAGTGGATGTTTAGTTCTCTGGGGATTATTTTAATAATTGTTTATGATTATGAGTATACTGATGTGGCATCAGCAAGTCATTTACCCTCAAAGTACTCTTGTCACTTTGCCTTTATTACAAATACACATGGGCAAATTATGTAATTCACAAAAATTAAATTATGCCTATATTTGAATATATGTTTATGTATTTCAAAGCACAGACACTTTGCCTACATTGTTCTTTTCCTTTTCAGAAAGTTACCTAGTGTAATTATCCTGTGTCATCTACCTTTTCTTTATACCTGTCAGGAAGACCCACTACCTTATCTGAGACAATGGGGAAAGCTGACATATGGCTTATTCGAAATTCCTGGGATTTTCAGTTTCCTCATCCACTCTTACCAAATGTTGATTTTGTTGGAGGACTCCACTGCAAACCTGCCAAACCCCTATCTAAGGTAAAGAAAAATTTTTGGATTTTGATTTGTTTGCTTTGAATTTTTCATAGGAATGACTCTACAGTCTTCATTCAGAGTGACTGACTTACAGCGAAAGAAAGATGGGAAGTGGGCAGGGTGAAGCGGATGCCAATTAGAAACTCATGTACATGTTGATTTGTTGATACCATCACAATTACATGAGCTTAATCATTATTCTAGATAGAGGGGAAAACAAAGAAGACTTTGAAAATAGGGTTCATTAAGTTAAACCCTTGATTATACAACACATAAGAAGGTATTTGTCATTCATTAAAAGAGTATTTACAAAAAGTTTAGCACAAACCACGGGCAACAGAAAAAAGTAGACACAGTTTCTGTCTCCACACACATTATATTCTACTCTGAAAGATAGAATATGTGCAATTAATAAAAATTGTGCAAAAGCTATTATCTCGAGGAAAAACCCAATGCAAAGAAAGCATCAGTGGAGATAATAGAAAGTATCCTGGAGTCACTGATAATTAAGATGAGAACTGAACAATGCACAGAAATCAGTGAAAGAACGAGTGGGACAGGAAGACACAAAACGAAAAAGAAGATAAAGTCTTTGGGACAGTTCTCAAGGCTCCAAGTTGAGTTTTCAGGGCAAGGCTGAGTGAGACTCAGATGATACTGAGAGGCAAGTTAGAGCCAGATATTTATTAGGAGTTAAAATATTTATTAAATGCTGTTGGGAACTACTCAAAGAGTAAAGAAATGATGATATGTGAAAATATTTTTTTAATATAAAGAAAGAGCATACCAAGAGTTAAGAAATGATGATATGCGATAAGATCACCTTTTTTAAAAAAAGAAAGGAAACACAGACCATTCAGAACATTTTGCATAAAACCTGGTAGCAGATGATGGAAAAGTGAACTAGAGTGTTGATAGAAATAATTTTGCCTACATTTACAGTAGTAGTACCCAATTCATATTGTGTTGTATGGAAAAAAAGTTAATATAGACAAAACTCTTAAAATGTCTCTGTTATATAGTCAGTGATTCAGAAATATTATTAATTTTGCAATTATGGTTATTTTATTATCATTACTAATACACTAATTACTTAACCTGTGCAAGTCACTTGAGATATCATTCTTCATTTAATAGAACCAGAGTGTTTGGCACATCAAGATTACATTCTCATGCAAAGCCATAGAAGGCAGATATCCTGCAAACTTGGATAAAAGTAGACATACTAGTTTTTCCAGTAGGATGAGCAAGTTGAAATTCTAAAATTCTACAGTAAGGGATAAGGATCTTAAGTATTGTAGCTTAAAATAAAATAATTATTTAACAATATAAATGTGTACCCCTAATAATATTTGCAGCCAAACTCAGTGTTCATCTGATTTTACTCAAGGATGTAACTCATTCTACACTGAGATTCCAGAGATTTACATCGTAGAACATAAACACATCCTATTAGCGTAGGTGTTTTCAGCCTTTTTACAAGAAACTCAGTAAAGTTTCCTGGGGGAACTTGTGTCTACACACCATAGCTGCCTATAGAGAAGCGGGGAGAAAATGAAGAATGAACATACAGTAAAGGCCAAATAAATTCTATCACTTGTATCTGAATAGTAACAGTTTACAATAACAAAAGATTTCTGTCTGCATAGAAGATGATATTCCTTATAAAGGAACACAAAACCTCATATATTTTAAATTAATATCATACTTTTAAGACATATGCAGAAAGTAAGCATTCTTTTTTTTTTGTTTTGTTTTTCCTGAGATTTTATTTATTTATTTATTTATTCCCATTTATTTATTTTATTGCATTTTAGGTTTTGGGGTACATGTGAAGAACATGCAAAATTGTTGCATAGGAACACACGTGGCAGTGTGATTTGCTGCCTTCCTCCCCATCACCTACATCTGGCATTTCTCCCCTTGCTATCTCTCCCCAGCTTCCCACCCCACACCGTCCCTCCCCTATTTCCCCCCAACTGACCCCAGTGTGTAGTGCTCCCCTCCCTGTGTCCATGTGTTCTCATTGTTTAACACCCGCCTATGAGTGAGAACATGCGGTGTTTGATCTTCTGCTCTTCTGTCAGTTTGCTGAGAATGATGGTTTCCAGGTTCATCCATGTCCCTACAAAGGACCCAAACTCATCGTTTTTGATGGCTGCATAATATTCCATGGTGTATATGTGCCACATTTTCCCTATCCAGTCTATCGTCGATGGGCATTTGGGAGAAATAGGAACACTTTTGCACTGTTGGTGGGAGTGTAAATTAGTTCAACCATTGTGGAAGACAGTGTGGCGATTCCTCAAGGACCTAGAAATAGAAATTCCATTTGACCCAGCAATCCCATTACTGGGTATATATCCAAAGGATTACAAATCGTTCTACTATAAGGACACGTGTACAAAAATGTTCATTGCAGCACTGTTTACAAAAGTAAGCATTCTTTAACACACTATTAAGTAATCTCTTAAGATCTTTATCTACATAAAACTGAGAATTTATTCCATGGTTAAAATCCAATATCTATGTTGAATGCAAATTGTATGTGCTTTATATTGTAACTTTCAAAACAGACAAAAGCTGAGATAAGATTAATAAAAATTCTATGCCACCCCGGCCTACTATTGAAAGATTTCCGTATTCACATTAAGGGACAGTGACAGTGCCAGTAGGAGGGAAAAGAAAGTAGGAGGTGTAGAGGGATAAAAAAAAGGATGACTAGTAGACAGTAGTGATAATTACTAATACTAGCTGTTGTTATTAACTTGCATAAAGATTTGAATGCAAGTCAGTGGTTGTAAAATCAGTTCTCTAGTTGTTTATTATGTGAAATAATTGTTAAGACAAGTCACTGTCTTTTAAATTAAATATTAGATTATCAGATAACATATATAACACACACACACACACACATACACACACACACACACACATATATATATATATATATATATATATAAACAAAAAGACACTTGACCAAATGTATCAAGTGTTTTAAAAATGCACATAGCCTTTGGTTTTACAACATGTTCACATGAAATCATACAGAGAAAAGTAAATCAAGGTGTACATAAATATTTATGGAAAATAATTATTAAACTGACATAGGAAGTAATCCAACATCTTAAATTAAGGAATGATTGAAAACTTAGACTATGTGCATACAATAGCATTACAATAATTTTATCAATCAAATATTCAATTACACTGCCAGTCATAATACAAGCAAAGTGAGGTAGAAAATTATAAATATAACAAAATGACAAGATTTTTGTAGGAGAAAAAAGGTATATACAATAAGGCTAAATTTTATAAATAAATGTCACGTGTACATGTGTAAATAGAACAAAAGCCATGATGAGAACATACACATTTTAAATTGATAATATCTCTAGATAGAAATTCTAGAAAAATTTTATTTTATTTTTAAACTTTGCATGCTTTTATCAAATTACTTACATTTATTTTGCATTATTTTTATGAAACTGTCGCAGAATGTTAAACAACCAGTCCACATCAGTGATGAATCGGTAAAAAGGTTAGATTACTTCAACATTGGGTGGAGAAAGAAGGCTCTGGGCATCAACCCAATGAGAGTAAACACTAAACGCGAGTTACTTTAAATGTGGCAACACGTAACTGCAATCACACAAAATACCTAGATGCCCCATGTATTACATGGAATAGCAATACAGCAACTCTCACATTAACACTAATGTCTGAAGATTAAAAATAATATTTTAAAAAATACACAGCAATATATGGTCTTCAAAGTCAATATTTGGATTTTTTTTCTTTGTTTTATAAACAACAGTTTAAAAAGTTTTACTCCAGTGATTAAATCTGAAAGTATATAAATTTAAATATTGGCATAGATTGGAAAAAGAAAATCAGAATAATTATCAATCAATTTTTGCCAAGCACATCTTCACCAGGAGTTTATGTAGTGTGAGTGAGCTACTCATGAGGGTGACCAGATCTCCCACGTGGGAAAGCCTAGTGTCCTCTTGTATTATGGTGCAAGTGCTGCCTCTGAGACACAGCAAAGTAATGATGAGAGTTCCTCATATGCAGTTAGAAATAGTGCATCAATTTAATAGTGCGATTTCAGGGAAAAAGTTGTTCCACCCAAAAATAACCTGAAAAATATTATCATACAACTATCTAACTATATACTATACAATTCTGTATTACAAATGAGACTCTCAGGACTAATTCACAGAAATTTCAAATCAAAACCTGACTCCAGAATGTCAGTGATTCTTAACCACCACCTTTTATGATTATTTTTTCCTTGTTTGAAAAAAGACTGGAAAACTCTGACAAAATTTAAGTGAAGTGTAAAGGATTATAGAGTAAGATAAATGTAGACATAAACTCATCCCAACTGTAACTTTTCCTCAGTACTTATAGTTAGGAAAGAAACCACTGATGGCTTCAAACTAAAAGAATTCTGTAAAAAAATCCACCTGAAATAAAGATATGTGACCTAGTAGAATGACAATATAAAATTAAAGCCAAGTAGTACAATTTTCCAAGAACATATATTAGTAACTATCATAAGGGAAGAGTCTGTGTATAATATTTTTAGCATTATGTTCCTAACTACTTTGTAAATAGCTCCATTTCTTTTCTCCCTTAAACACACACACACACAAATGCATATATATTTACACAAATACCCTTAGTAGAGGCCACCCGTCTCATATTACCCATCTTCTTGATAAGAAACTGAGTGATTGAGTCAGTTAAAAGCTATAATTAACTCCAACAGCTCTTGATAATACTTGCTTTTCTCTCTTTAGTTATATGTACCAATTCTTTCAGTAGTGCTTGCTGAGCTCATACTCTTTTGTGACGGAACAAATTCTTTTTTTCACAGGAAATGGAAGAGTTTGTCCAGAGCTCTGGAGAAAATGGTGTTGTGGTGTTTTCTCTGGGGTCAATGGTCAGTAACATGACAGAAGAAAGGGCCAACGTAATTGCATCAGCCCTTGCCAAGATCCCACAAAAGGTTTGATAAATTGCCTTACTGGTATAGAAAACTACTGAAAGAGGCTTTCAAAATCTATAAATAATCCAATTACAGAAATTTCCTGCCTAAACATTTAGCTGTTGGGATAGCACTAATTATCAGATATTAGTTCAAAATCAGAAATATACATGGAAGATGCTAAAATAATACAGAGGGTATTTTCATGGATGATAAATTTGTCATTAATATAGTGATCAGGAATAAATATATTTAAGAGGTGTAGGGAAAGTTTGGTATTACCATGATATTGGGGTCAGGTAAGAGATATCACCAAATTCTTCCCCTGTCATTTGATCCTTATGTTTAAGGATTCCTGAGGGCATCATATACACTACAGATGTTATCAGAAGAAAATACATTTAAAGGGGTAACTTCACTAGCACCGTAACAATAGCAGGTATTTCAAAATGTGTAACATGAGTCATGCAGTTTAGGCTTGCCATGTAATCCAGCCTTATATACATCCTGTACATTTTGGAATAGGCACAATTGTGTGATGATCAGGGTAATATTCAGAGAAAGGACGGCCTAGGCTGCCATACAACTAGTCCACATTCCCAACCAACCAGGAAGATTTAGAGAAAGAGAAAAAGCAGCCTCCCTTGCTGGACCGATCCCAGCCAATGTCTGACGCCAATGTCTGGTTAACAACTTGTCCCAATGGAAGCAGCAGAAGGAAATATAGGAAGGAGTCAAACAGAAGGAAGCCAGGCAGGGGGATAGGCTCAGTTGGCCCCTCTATAGAACATAGTAGGAACATATTTTCTTCTGTATGGAATGCACCTGTGTGTATTTGTCAATTACTTTTTAGTTCCTTATCTGATATAGTCTTCTTGTAATGACATATACTGACATTTTTGCTGAAAGCTCAGTTGCTTTAATACTGATAAAGCAAATAAAAGTTAAACAGCCTAAGTTATGAAGTTCATGAGGTTTGCTTGGAAATTCTAAAATTAGCAACTTAAACATAAAAATCTCTTTGCTATAGCAGAACATATTAATCACTGTTGTCAAGCTTTGTAGCACGTTGTCTAAGTGTTTACAATGAGTTGAACAAATTCAGCAAAATACAAGTTTGAATTTATTCAAAACTGCCTATTTATGATGCCAACAGTTTCCTAATTTCAATGCTGAAAAAAAATCTAAAATTAGCAATACTGATAATATTCTGAATTTATCTCAAAAATTGTCCCTTGAAATTTCTCCTAGAAGTAGTGCTTGATAATTCACAATTTCAAAGAAGTTATACATGCTACCTTTGTAGCATTAACTTATTTCTTACAAGTAGTTTATTTTATCAACTTGCTTTTCTGTCAATCAAAGGACACTAAACTCTAATATAATTACTTATAGACAAGTAAAATGCATTAACTACTTCCCATATTACTAAAAAATTGATACATTAATATTTGATTTGGAAGATAAAAGCTAGTATAATATACATCAAACAAAATAAACATATAGGTCATTTCTGAATTGTTACTATCTTTCTCACTAGAATTGTAACGACTACTTAAATTTCTTTCATATATATAATTTTTTATAATTTTTGTGTATTAATTTTATCTTTTAACTTTTAAGTTCAGGGATACATGTGTAGGTTTGTTACATAGATAAACTTGTGTCATTGGGGCTTCTTTTACAGATTGTTTTATCACTCAGGCATTAAGTCTGGTACCCATTAGTTATTTTACCTCATCTTCTCTCTCCTCCCACCCTCCACCTCCAACACACCCCAGTGTATGTTGTTCTCCCATGTTTCCATGTGTTCTTATCTTTTAACTTCCATTTAATCGTGAGAATACGTAGTATTTGGATTTCTATTTCTATACTACTTTGCTAAGCATAATACCCTCCAGCTTCATCTACGTCCCTGTAAATACAAAATCTTGTTCTTTTTTTATGGCTCCATAGTATTCCATGGTGTATATGTACCCCATTTTCTTTATTTAGTCAACCATTGATGGACTTTAAGGTTTATTCCATGTCTTTACTATTGTAAATACTACTGCTATGAATATACATGCACATGTGCCTTTATGAGAGAGTGATTCATCATCCTTTGGTTATATACTCAGTAAAGGCATTTCTGGGTTGAATTGTATTTTAGCCTCTAGGTTTTAGACGAAGTGCCACAGTGACTTCCATAATGGTTGAATTAACTTACACTCCCACTAGCAGAGTATAAGCATTCCTTTTTCTACACAACCTTACCAGCATCTATTACTTTTTGAGTTTAATAATAGCCATTATGGCTGGTATGAGATGGTATATATTGTGGTTTTGATTTGCATTTCTCTAGTGAGCAGTGATGTTGAGCTTTTTTTTCATATGATGATTGGCCACATGTAGGTCTTCTTTTGAAAAGAGTAACAATTTTTTAAATATTTGAACTTTTCATTGATAATCTCATTTTTCTAAGCTATTATTTTGGAAAATCCTGGTTTCCTTATATACTTAACTAATTATAAAAGTTAAGAAAATAAAATATAAGTATTCTATTTATGTCAGTCTTTGAGTAGTCTTTATTACCTAACATCCCTTGACCTCATTCTTAGTCTGTTTAGGCTGCTAACATTCTATAACTTTGGAGCTTCACTCATGGAATAAGATGTTTTCTTTATTGTAACAGGTTCTGTGGAGATTTGATGGAAATAAACCTCATGCCTTAGGACACAATACACGGGTGTACAAGTGGATACCCCAGAATGACCTTCTTGGTATGACTCTGGAGAACAAATACTGAATATGTTAGTAACTGCCCATTAGAGTGTTAATAATTCATAATGAAATAAGATTGTTATGGAAATCTTAAAAATACAATGAAACTTCTTTATATTTATTCCAGTCCTATAGGAACAATAATAAACAGTAATTGTCAGCATTTTATGACATATGCTCACATTCTTTATGGTCAAAATCAGAATATCTTTCAGGTATTATAACGTCTTACTGAATTTTTTAATAACTTCATGGGTTGTCTCTTTGTCTCCTATTTCTACAACTTTACACCTGTTCTTTCCTTTTATGCAGGGTTGTTTATAATGTCACTAAAGTAACAGCTCTTCTGCTATCACCAGGACCTCTGCATTTTCTGTAGAATTAAATTCCTAATCTGAATCATAAAGTGATGACACATTTCTTGATGAAGTGTGACTTGTGCTTTCTCAATCCTGACATCACCACCACGCAACTGTCTGATGCCTTACACATGTCATATCACATTCTGTGACTGCATTTAAGAGAGCACATTCTTACGTGCCCATCTCTTTCCTTTGGTTTCTTTCTTTCTTCCTTTCTTTTCCTTGCTTTCTTTTTCTTGCTTTCTTTTTCTTACTTTCTTTCTTGCTTTCTTTTTCTTTTGGACATTTTATTTCTTTTATTTAGATTGCACTTTTTCTTTAGTCCAACTGGTAAGCTTGTATTAATTATTTCAGTCTGAAATCACACGCACCATATCACTTTCACTTACATCTCCATCAAAAGTAGGTGCTCTTTCCTCTGAAGCTGAAATACAATTGTAATTTAGTTCAATATTTTAGCTAGAAAACACTGTCACTTTAAGAGCCTTTAGTTGTGTATTTCTCATTTTATTCTTATAAATAATTTTGCTAAAATTAATTCAATCCTAGGTCATCCAAAAACCAGAGCTTTTATAACTCATGGTGGATCCAATGGCATCTACGAGGCAATCTACCATGGGATCCCTATGGTGGGCATTCCATTGTTTGCGGATCAACCTGATAACATTGCTCACATGAAGGTCAAGGGTGCAGCTATTGGATTGGACTTCAATACAATGTCGAGTACAGACTTGTTGAATGCACTGAGGACTGTAATTAATGATCCTTTGTGAGTATAATAATAATTTTTACTAGTGGTATTTATAGGCAGTTTATCTTGTCAATAGCAAGTATGAATTTTATCCTTTTTGCAAGAGACTAATTTTGAAAGAAGTTAAATGATGTAGCCAATCTGAAATCTTCTTGTATTTTTGAGCAGTTATTAAAAAATTGTGTTTGAACCCCATACATTTGTGGGTATCCAATTAGTGGAACAATTTTCTACACAAATATAACTGATAATATTAAAAGACATTAAAAATAATGCAATTAATTTATAATAGGAAGAATAAACTTGAAAAAATGTCATAAAATATTTTAATTAAATATCTAAAATGTCTAAAAGTATAACTATTTTCTTGATGAAAAATTCACTTTTGTTGTTATAATTATTGTAATAGATTTGACAGTTAGATATAATTTCCATAACATAAACCCCATCTATTTACAGTATAAAATCTCTATATATTTAGAATGCTTACAGAGTCATAAAGCCATCTGGAATCATACAGTTTAGGGTTTTGTGTAAATGAGTTCTTTCACCTAGCATAATTTTTTTATTTTTTTAATGGTTTTTAGATTCATTCATGTTGTAGTGTGTATTAATACTTCATTTCTTTTTACAGCAGTGTGATATTTTATAGTATGGCTATGCCATATTTTATTTGTTCACTTATCAGTTCATTGGCCTTTTGATTGTTTCCAATTGTGACTATTAGGAGCATTGCTACACATGTTTTTGCATAAACATGTTTTCCTTTCTTTTGGGTTGATACTAGAAGTGGAATTCCTGGCTGATGTGGGAACTGTATGTTTATGAAGAACTGCTAAACTGTTTTCCAAATGACTTGTTCCATTTTCCATTGCCACCAGCAGTACAAGGGGGTTCCAATTTTTCCACAGTGTTGCCAACACCTGTTACTGTCTTTTTGTTGTAGCCTTTTTAGTGGAGGTGAAATGATCTCTCATTGTGCTTTTGAATTGCAAATGTAGAGCATTGTTGTATGTGCTATTGGACGTATATCTTCTTTGGAAAAATGTCTAGTCCAATCCTTGGAACACTTTTAAACTTTGCTCCCTGTCTTATTATTGAGTTTTAAGAACTGTTTATATTTTATGGACATAATCTTATATCAGATATATAATTTTCAAATATTTTGTTTTATTCTGGGTGTGCTAACGTTTTACTTTTTTGATGATGCTTTTTAAAGCACACAAATTTTAATTTTCATAAGTTAAATTTTTAGTAATTGATTTATTTTTATTCCAAATGCAACAATGTAAAAAATGCCTAAAATTCCCAGTCCAGCTACCATCAATTCAGCATTTATAAGTACTAACAATAACGTTTTTTAAAATAAAGGTATCACCTAAAGGAATACTTTTAAAACAGGTTGGACCAATATAAAAGAAATATAAAATAAGGTGTTATATTTAAACGTGAATATGCAAATACTTCCACTAAATCAAAACATACCTTATAAAGAGGAGCAAATAATTAGTAGGGACATAAAACATTAGAAAAACAGAGTTAACAAATGGAACCTCATACTGGAACAAAATACACCTTCACATATATATATATATATATATATATATATATATATATATGTTTAAATATACACACATATATATGTACAAACACACACATATGTATTATATGTGTCAACTGGAAGACACATTTTCTTAGAGCCTGTTGAACTGTTAGTAGTTATTTGAAATGACATTTGGTGGGCTGTAAATCCAGACTCAGTAAATATAAAAAGGTTCAATATAAAAAGTGTGTATAATCCAGACTTAGTGGAAGTAAAGGAGATTATAAAAACGATAACTAAAATAACTTCAATTTTGGAAATTAAAAAATACACTTCAAAAAAATTTAAAGTCCTGCCTCAGCCTCCAGAGTAGCTGGGATTAGAGGCATGCATCACCACGCCCAATTAATTTTGTATTTTTAGTAAAGACAGAGTTTCACCATGTTGGTTAGGCTGGTCTCAAATGCCTGACCTCAGGTGATCCACCTGCATTGGCCTCCCAAAGTGCTGGGATACAGGTGTGAGCCATCACTTGAACCTGGAAGATGGAGGTTGCAGTGAGCCAGGATCATGCCATTGCACTCCAGCCTAGGCAACAACAGAAGAACTCCGTCAAAAAAAAAAAAGTAAAAAATTAAAAATTAAAGTCAAGAAGTAAATCATGACTATGCATGCATTTTTATCTCAGCAATGCTACTTTCAATTATATACCCAACAGATAAGTATAAATATGTAAATCTAGTGCTATATATGATGTGGACAGGAAACAGGAAAATACTGGGTAAAAGAGGTCAGTTCCCCAGCAAAGTTTCCACCTTCAAGCCTGAAAACTCATGGCCCTACATGAGAACACACATTCCTGTTTTTGAGCCCCAAAGTTGCCTTTTGGTCCCACATCCACCAATTCTGTACCTGTATAAACCCCAACCCCCCAGCTCCACAAGGAGATGAATAGAAGAGCAGAAAAACGGCAGAATGGTGCATTAGAGAGAAGAGAAGGAGTTTCTGAATAGTGAGAATAGTTCAGCCAGGGACAGCCGGAGGAGAGAGATTGGACGCTGGATGGCCAAACTCCAGGGGAAGATCATCTTCCCACTCTGTTACCGTTTGAGCTCCCCATACATCTGACTGAGAGCTACCTCCACCAGTCAATAAAAGCCATGCATTCTGTCATAAACATTTACATGTCATCCTTCAATTCCATGTGCGACCTGATTCTTCCTAAATGCCAGACAAGAACCTGAGTACTAACAGGGCACTGAACTGGTTAACACTTAAGCCATCAGAAAAGGGCAAGCCTAAAAGAGTATCCTGTAACACTACCCACTTGGGCTTCAAGAGTTGCAGACACCCACCCCTGGTTGCTGCCTTGAGGCAAGAGGCTAGGGGTGCTCACCCAGGCTCCCGCACCTGGCTGTCTACATCCTCTCCCTCCTGTAAGGGCTTTGTGTGTGCATGGGGAGTGAACAGATGAGCCACAAACAATTGGACATCTTGGGAGGGGGGCCATGAAACTCTAGCATTTCACATACAAAAATGTTTATGACAGAATTATTACTACTTTCCAAAAATTGTTAACGACCCAAATGTCTATTGCTCATAAAATGATGACATAATCCGTGTGTTAGCAATCAACAAAATACTACACAGCAACGGAATTAATCAACAATTGCCACCCAAAGATTTTATAAAATGACCTGATGAATACATACTATAAAATTCAATTATATAAACAAGCAAAACTAACGTATGATATTTGAAGTCAGGCTAATACTTAATTGGAGGACAAAGCTAATGACTAAATGGTTCAGGAAAAGAGAATTATTCTAGGTAGGTTGTGATATCCTGTACCATGAACTGAACAGTAGGTAAATTGGTATTTTCTCTTCAAGATAATGTTGAAGACAATCTTACACTTTTGACCTATTCACTTTGTGTATGTATATTTATCGTCTGGTTTTAATATTTAAAGGTTTATTTTATAAGCTATAAAATATATTTTAAATTCTAGGAATCAAATGTCAAAATAATCATAAAACAATAGAGAAAATCCTAGGGGTTCCATCTTAGTGTGGCCAAGAAAAGCCTCTCTTAGCAGTAACATTTCAAGGGAAGCCTCAAAATGAGAGAGAAGCAAGCCTTGGTTGTTGCAAGAAAGAATGCTCCAAGAATGGGAGAGAGGGTCCAAAATGTGTAAAGGTGCTAAGATGAGAACACCTGTGGGAGCTTAAAGAAAAATAGAAGGACACTAGAAGACCTAGTGTCCATGGAAAAAGTGTTAGGAGAAGAGCTTGCCAGTGTTTGACATTGCAGGGTCCTGTGGACTAAATAACAGAGTTGGATTTTATTCTTATTTTATTTTTTCATTATACTTTACGTCCTGGGGTACATGCACAGATCATGCAGGATTGTTACATAGGTATACACATGCCATGCTGCATCCATCCCCCTGTCATTTACATTAGGTATTTCTTCTAATGTTATCCCTCCCCAATCCCCCAGCCCCCTGCTATCCCTTCCCTAACTCTCCCACCCTGCAACAGACCCCAGTGTGTGATATTCCTCTCCCTGTGTCCGGTGTTCTCATTGTTCCACACCCACTTATGAGTGAGAACACGCAGTACTTGGTTTTCTGTTCTTCCGTCAGCTTGCTGAGAATTACGGTTTTCATCCTCTTGTATGGCTGTATAGTATTCCATGGTGTCTATGTGCCATATTATCTTTATCCAGTCTATTACAGATGGCCATTTGGGTTGGCTCCAAGTTTTGCTACTGTGAACAGCGCTGCAATGAACATACTTGTGCATGTGTCTTTAAAATAGAATGATTTATAATCCTTTGGGTATGTACCCAGTAATGGGATTGCTGGATCAAATGGAATTTCTATATCTAGGTCTTTGAGGAATCACCACAGTGGTGTCCACAATGGTTGAACTAATTTGCACTCCCAGAACACTGTAAAAGTGTTCCTATTTGTCCACCTCCTTCATAGCATCTGTTGTCTCCAGATATTGTAATGATAGCCATTCTAACTGGTGTGAGATGGTATCTCAATGTGGTTTTGATTTGCATTTCTCTAATGACCAGTGATGGTGAGCATTTTTTCATGTTTGTTGGCTGCATAAATGCCTTATTTCAAAAAAAGGCATTTATGTTCTGTTCATATCCTTTACCCACTTTTTGATGGGGTTTTATTCTTAATACGATCAGAAGTCAGGCAAAAATCTTACTCAAGGGAGTGTCAAAATCTGACTTTTATTTCAAAAATATCATTCTGGCTACTGGATAGGAAACAGTAGGAGACACAGGGGTAGGGCAAAAGCAGAGTGACTAGCTATGAGGCATTTCACTCACCATGACCACAATTCCTTTTCAGAACTTAAAAATGATGTTTCTCAAATTATATTTTCATTCTTTCTTAAAGCACTTAAAATTGCTTATGATATTGAGCATATTCTCATGTGCCTATTCCAGCACTAAAAGAGTATAATTGGATTGCTCATGACACAAAGGAGAAATGCTTAAGAGAAGGCTACCTTATTCTCCATGATATGATTATTTCACATTGCAGGCTGTATCAAAACATCTCATGCAACTCATAGATATATACACCTACTATGTGCCCCCAAATTAAAAATTAACAAATTTTAAAAATAATAATAAAATAACTAATATTTGCTTTGCTTCAGAGAAATTAGTTTTCTCACCTGACTTTCCATTTTTACTTTAAAAATACTTATCGATGATAAAATTCCAATTTAAAATTCCAGTTTTCATGATGACTCAATTAAATTGCATAAATTCTGTGGCAGGGGCTACTGCGAGCTGAGATAGTGCCACTACACTCGAGTCTGGGCAACACAGTGAGACTGTGTCTCTAAACAACAAATAAATAAATAAATGTAAAAAATGAAAACCTTTCATGGACTTGATATGCTCAGACAAATTAACCTACTTTCAATATTGGTGTCTCTTTGTTTATTCTTCAGATATAAAGAGAACACTATGAAATTATCAAGAATCCAACGTGATCAACCAGTGAAGCCCCTGGATCGAGCAGTCTTCTGGATTGAGTTTGTCATGCGCCACAAAGGAGCCAAACACCTTCGGGTTGCAGCCCACGACCTCACCTGGTTCCAGTACCATTCTTTGGATGTGATTGGGTTCCTCCTGGCCTGCGTGGCAGCTGTGATATTTATCATCACAAAATGTTGTCTGTTTTGTTTCTGGAAATTTGTTAGAACTGGAAAGAAGGCAAAAAAAGATTAGTTGTATTTGAGGCTTGCAGCTGGGAAACCTGATAGAAGGGACTTCTTCAGTTTATTTCAACAAAAAAGGTTGTGATGCAAGGTTTCTTTCTTTCCGGGACAGAACATCATTTCAAAACACGCTTACCTTGTCAAGTAAAAACTGCTTCCTACAGTAAAATTTAACTATTTTACAAAGTTTTTTGTTGTATGCGTCAATTCAGGCTTTGCCAACTCAGATTTTCCATATGATATCAACAAAATCAATACACGTCTGTCAAAAAACTAATTTAAAATGGAGAAATGAGTGAGTGAGTGGTGGAAAGAACACTGGGCTAAAAGTCAGGAGAGTTGAGATACAGTTCCATTTTTCTGCTGAGCCAGTCTTTCACCATGAGCCTCACTTTACCCATGTTTTCTGATCATTTAAAAATATTCTGTAAATGTCTATTAGGTTTGCTTGGTCCAGGTCTGAGTTCAAGTTCTGGATATCCTTGTTAATTTTCTGTCTGGTTGATCTGTCTAATATTGACAATGGTGTGTTAAAGCCTCCCACTATAATTGTGTGGGAGTCTAAATCGCTTTGTAAGTCATTAAGAACTTGCCTTATGTATCTGGGTGCTCCTGTATTGGGTGCGTATATATTTAGGATCATTAGCTCTTCTTGTTGTATTGATCCTTTTACCATTATGTAATGTCCTTCTTTGTCTCTTTTCATCTTTGTTGCTTTAAAGTCTAATTTATCAGAAATGAGAATTGCAACTCCTCCTTTTTTTTGCTCTCCATTTGCTTGGTAAATCTTCCTCTATCCCTTTATTTTGAGCCTTTGTGTATCCTTGCATTTGAAATGGGTTTCCTGGATACAGCACACCGATGGGTTTTGACTTTTTATCCAATTTGCCAGTCTGTGTCTTTTGATTGGGGCATTTATTCCATTTACATTTAGGGTTAATATTGTTATGTGTGAATTTGATACTGCCATTTTGGTGCTAGCTGGCTGTTTTGCCCGTTAGTTGAAACAGATTCTTCATTGTGTTGATTCTCTTTACCATTTGGCATGTTTTTGGAGTGGTTGGTACTGCTTGTTCCTTTATATGTGTAGAGCCTCTTTCAGAAGCTCTTGTAAAGCAGGCCTGGTGGTGACAAAATCTCTGAGTACTTGCATGTTCACAAAGGATTTTATTTTTCCTTCGCTTATGAAGCTTAGTTTGGCTGGATAGGAGATTCTGGGTTGAAAGTTCTTTTCTTTAAGGATGTTGAATATTGGCCCCCACTCTCTTCTGGCTTGTAGGGTTTCTGCTGAGAGATCTGCTGTGAGTCTGATGGGCTTCCCTTTGTGGGTAACCCGACCTTTCTCTCTGGCTGCCCTTAGTATTTTCTCCTTCATTTCAACCCTGGTGAATCTGACGATTATGTGCCTTGGGGTTGCTCTTCTTGATGAATATCTTTGTGGTGTTCTCTGTATTTCCTGGACTTGAATCTTTGCCTGCCTTGCTAGGTTGGGGAAGTTTTCCTGGATAATATCCTGAAGAGTATTTTCCAGCTTGGATTCATTCTTTTTGTTGACAAGAAGAGCTAACGATCCTAAATATATATGCACCAAATACAGGAGTACCCAGATACATAAGGCAAGTTCTTAATGACTTACAAAGAGAATTAGACTCCCACACAATTATAGTGGGAGACTTTAACACCCCATTGTCAATATCAGACAGATCAACCAGACAGAAAATTAACAAGGATATCCAGGACTTGAACTCAGACCTGGACCAAGCAAACCTAATAGACATTTACAGAACTCTCCACCCCAAATCCACAGAATATACATTCTTCTCAGTACCACATCACACCTACTCTAAAATTGACCACATAATTGGGAGTAAATCACTCCTCAGCAAATGTAAAATAACGGAAATCATAACAAGCAGTCTCTCAGACCACAGTGCAATCAAGTTAGAACTCAGAATTCAAAAACTAACCCAGAACTGAACAGCTTCATGGAAACTGAACAACTTGCTCTTGAATGTTGACTGGATAAACAATGAAATGAAGACAGAAATAAAGATGTTCTTCGAAACCAATGAGAATGTAGACACAACATACCAGAGTCTCTGGGACACATTTAAAGCAGTCTCTAGAGGAAAATATATAGCAATAAGTGCCCACATGAGAAGCAAGGAGAGATCAAAAATTGACACCCTATCATCAAAACTGAAAGAGCTAGAGGAGCAAGATCAAAAATACTCAAAGACAAGAAATAGCTAAGATCAGAGCAGAACTGAAGGAGATAAAGACACAAAAAACCCTTCAAAAAAATCAATAAATCCAGGAGCTGGTTTTTTGAAAAGATCAACAAAATAGACAGACCACTAGCCAGATTAATAAAAAAGAAAAGAGAGAATAACCAAATTGATGCAATAAAAAACGATAAAGGGGATATCACCACAGATTCCACAGAAATTCAAACCATCATCAGAGATTATTGCAAACAACTCTATGCACAAAAAATAGTAAACGTGGAAGAAATGGGTAAATTCCTGGAGACTTGCCTCCTCCCAAGCCTAAACCAGGAAGAAGCCGAAACCCTGAACAGACCCATAACAAGATCTGAAGTTGAGGCAGCAATTAAGAGGTTACCACCCAAAAAAAGCCCAGGTCCAGACAGGTTCACACCCAAATTCTACCAGACTTACAAAGAGGAGCTGGTACCATTCCTTCTGAAACTATTCCAAACAATACAAAAAGAGGGAATTCTTCCCAAATCATCCTATGAGACCAACATCACCTTGATTCCAAAACCCGGCAGAGACTCAACAAGAAAAGAAAACTTCAGGCCAATATCCATGATGAACATAGACGCAAAAATCTTCAATAAAATACTGACAAACCAATTGCAACAGCACATCAAAAAGCATCCACCACGATCAAGTAGGTTTCATCCCGGGGATGCAAGGCTGGTTCAATATATGCAAGTCTATAAACGTAATTCACCACATAAACAGAACCAAAGACAGAAACCACATGATTATCTCAATTGATGCAGAGAAGGCCTTTGACAAAATTCAACAGCCCTTTATGTTAAAAACCCTCAATAAGCTAGGTATTGACGGAACATATCTCAAAATAATAAAAGCTATTTCCTGCAAACCAACAGCCAATATCATAATGAATGGGCAAAAACTGGAAGGATTCCCCTTGAAATCTGGCACCAGACAAGGATGCCCTCTCTCACCACTGCTATTCAATATAGTATTAGAAGTTCTAG
>NW_016107598.1:3552892-3563176 GCF_001604975.1 Cebus imitator
CATGTTCTCACTCATAGGCGGGTGTTGAACAATGAGAACACATGGACACAGGGAGGGGAGCACTACACACTGGGGTCAGTTGGGGGGAAATAAGGGAGGGACGGTGGGGGTGGGGAGCTGGGGAGAGATAGCAAGGGGATAGATGCCAGATGTAGGTGATGTGGAGGAAGGCAGCAAATCACACTGCTGCATGTGTACCTATGCAACAATCTTGCATGTTCTTCACATGTACCCCAAAACCTAAAATGCAATAAAATAAATAAATGAGAAAAAAAAATATTCATCTGGTTGATTTTATTCTCATTTTAAAATTATTTCAATACTTTTTAGGGAACAGGTGGTGTTTGATTAGATGGATAAGTTCTTTAGTTGTGATTTCTGAAATTTTGGTACACTCATCACCTGAGCAGTGTACAGAGCACCCAATGTATGGTCTGTTATCCCTCTCCCCACTCCAACTGTTCCCTGAGTCCTGAGAGTCGTTTATATTATTCTTATGTCTTTGTATTTTCATAGCTTGGCTCCCACTTATAATTGACAATATTCAAGTTTTGGTTGTGTAAGCCTGAATTACTTCATTTAGAATAATGGTGTCCAACTCCATCCAGGTTGCTATTAATAGCTTTATTTTGTTCTGTATTATGACTGAGTAGTATTTCATGGTGTGTGTGTGTGTGTGTGTGTGTGTGTGTGTATTACATTTTCTTTATCCATTGGTTGAAGGACATTTGGGTTTGTTCCATATTTTTACGATTGGGATTTGTACTGCTATAAAGATGTGTGTGCATAAATCTTTGCATATAATGGCTTCTTTTTCTCTGGGTAGATACCCAATAGTAGAATAACTGGGTCAAAATGTAGATCTACTGTTAGTTTTCTAAGGAATCTCCTTACTGTTTTCTACAATGATTATAGTAGCTTATAGTCTCACCAGCAGTGTAAAAGTGCTCCCTTTTACCAAATCCATGCCAAGACTGTAATATTTTTTGGGTTTTTAAATGATGTTCATTCTTAAAGGTGGACGGTGGTATTGAATTTTGGTTTTGATTTGGATTTCCCTGATGATTACTGATGTTGAGCATTTTTTTATGTTCATTGGCCATTTGTAATTTTCTTTTGAGAATTGTCCATTCATGATCTTAGCCTACTTTTTGATGGTATTATTTGTTTTTATCTTGTTGTTTTGTTTGAACTCTGTGTAGATTCTGGATTTTAATCCTATAACAGATGCATAGTTTGTGAATATTTTCTCCCACTTTGTGAGTTGTCTGTTTACTCAGCTGATTATTTCTTCTTCTGTGCAGAAGCTTTCTCCACTCTATGTTTTTGTTTGCTTTGCCAAAGATCAGTTGGCTGTAAGTATTTGACTTTATTTCTGGATTCTCTATTCTTTTCCATTGGTCTACATGCCTGTTTTTATACCAGTGTCATCCTGTTTCAGTAGCTACAGACTTGTAGTAGTTTGAAGTGAGGTAATCTGATACCTTCAGATTTATTATTTTTGCTTAGTCTTGCTTTAGCTGTGCAGGCTTCAAGCTGAGAATCAAATCAAGAATTCATCCTTTTTTACAACAGCTGAATCAAAAAGAAAAAAAAGCATAAAATACTTAGGAATATATTCCATGAAGTAGGTGAAACGCCTCTACTAGGAAAGCTACAAAATATTGCCAAAAAAAAAAAAACAGAACTAAAATAACATTAATAACGGAGTGCTTATGGCATGAAAAGAAAAAAAGTCAACAAAAAATCCTATGTTCTACAAAATTATCTTTCAAAAGGTAAAATAAAGACTTTTCTAAACAAACAAAAAATAAAACTTATTGCTAAGTAATCTGTCTGCCTTACAAAATTTCCAAAGAAATTTTCCAGGCTGAGTAAATAAACACAGAAAAAAATTTAATCCACATAAAAAAAGGAGCACCTGAAAAAATAATTATGGAAATTAACAAATTGTATAAATACATGTTTATTCAACTTCCTTCAACAAATTTGAGAAGCATGTAAAGCAGATATATAGTTATATTGTTGGGCATTTAACATACACATATGTAATACATTAGCCAATAATAGCACTAAGGTGGTAGATAGAGGCAAAACTGTATTGGAGCAAGAAATAATACCAAATGATAACTTGAATTTATAAGAACAAAAAAATGATAAACAAAAACCTATATAATCAATGATATAGGTATATATTTGCGCTTAAATTTTTTTTCACTTCTCAAAAGACGTGACATTATATAATGTAGTAACAATGTTATTTTGGTTTGTAAATGTGATATATACATTTAAGTGTAATAAATACAAAAGAAACAGCACACAACAGAAGAGGAAATAAAGATTTGTATGAGATGTCAATATTTAAAAATAACAATAACAAATTGAGTAACAAATACATTAATAATAAACAATGTATTCTTATAAGTCAAAGTTGAAATTAAAAAAAAAAAAAAAACCTTTGGTAAAAGTTGAAGAATACAAAAACAAAAAAAGATACAAAAAGTTGTGAAAAAGGAGTTATTAAGGGGAAAATTTACACCTGTAGAAAAAAAAAATCCAAAGCTAGCAGGAAAAAAGAAAATATGAATTAGTGCCAAAATAACCAGACTGAAGAATAAGGAATCCAGAAATATAGCCAAACATAGGGTCAACTACTCTTTGACAGGAATGTTAAAGCTATGCAGTTGAGAAAGAAGAATCTCTTTAGCAAATACCAGTGGATAAACTAATTAGCCTTATACAAATGAATAAAATTGGACCTCTGTCCTCAAATAATGTACAAAAATAAACCCAAAATAGATGAAACACTGAAATGTAAGATCTAGAAATATAAAATTCATAGCAGGAAGAATTTGGGTATAACATTATAACCTTGAATCTGGTAAGGTTTTAGCTATGACACCAGCAGCAGAAGCAACCAAAATAATATTGATAAATTGGATTTTAAAAATTAAAATATTTTCACATCAAAGAACACCATCAATAAAGTCAAAAGAGAAACCAGAGTTTGAAATGTATATTTGCAAGTTACATACCTGATAAATGACCTGTATAAAAAATATATAAAGAATGTTTACAGCTCAATGTTAAAAAGACAACCTAATCAAAAAATGTTTAAAAGATCTAAACAGAAATTTTACCAAAGAATATGTAAATGTCCACTAAGAACATAAAACAAATGTTTTATGTTGGATTATACAGTTGAGAGAAATACATAATGTCTTCCCAATGACCAGTGACTTTTCCTTTGTGATCACAGTCAGGGAAATCAATTGTCACGACTAAACTAACATAATTGTTCAGAAAAATCACCTAGAATGCACACAAGTTATTTAGCAGAATTATAACAATATAAAATTCAAGATAAATAAACAAATAGTGGTAGTATTCTTAATAATCCATATTAATGATTAAAATATTTTAATAAAGAGTCTGGTTCACATATTTTTTAACACTATCTCTCCCCATTAGTGTGTAAAGATGCTATTTTAATTCTTATCATATATACTGTCAAATACACACACAGGCACACTTGCATGACTATGCATTAATAATAGAGGAAATTTATTTTGTAGCACACAGTTCCTTCTGAAGGAACTTAATGATGAGGTTTCTTTAAAAATTTGACACTACTAATATGTGACATTGGTCACGTTGGGGTACCACCTGTGGGAGTCTGTCCTGCAGATCTTGCTTCTACAATAGATGAATAAATACACTCAAACACAGAGTACAGTGAAAGAGCGGACTAGGGTGTCATGTACTTCCCAAAGAGTAAAATTGCAGCAACACAACCCCCACTAGTTCTCCTTCCTCACATTTATTCAGTATAGATTTCACAACAAAGGCTTTGAGTAAATACACTTGTGGATAATTAACATGGTTAAGAGAGCAGTCCTTTGAAAGATTAAAGCTTGGGTGCAGGTGCCCAGAGCAAACACCATTAAAGGATAATCTCCCTGGTCAACCTCCCCTACTCCCCACCCCAGAGGGCCATCTGGCTCAAAGATTACATGAGTAAAAAAGCTAGTTAGAGTAGAAACAAATGAATGTGGGGAGTTTATCTTATCTAATTAAAGGGACAAAGCTGATTTCAGCCAAGTAATAGAAAACTCTTTGGCCTTCCAAAAGGGTTTGTGACTATATTCTATAAATTTCCTTTAATATTTCTGCCACCATCCTGAGTGAACCCCAACATATACCCGTTCTATGCTTTTACTATCAGGCTCTGTTGACTGATAGGCACCAATGCACTCAGTCATGGGTCTGTCAGGTGAGGCAGTCTTTGCTCTTATTCTGGCTTTGCATCCTAGAATTAACAAATAACATAAGGCAATTATGAGTACAGTAGGAAACATTCTTTTCAATTCAAGTCTCAGCTCCCAGGAACAGGGGTCTAACCAGGAGAGATGATTTACACACCTTTTTATATGGCTGTTTGTTGTTGGATGTGTGGTTCTATAGTGTGAAGGGATTTTAAAATTTTGGTTTTAAGTTGCTTTACATCTGCAGTTGAATTGTAATAAAAAGTTCCCCAGAGGTCTTGTTTCACCTCATCCCAACTATGTATTGAATGATTCCATGGTAGAGAAGTGACACAGATATGTTTGTGTTTCCAGTCACAGATTAATTGCTATTGGAATGCCAGTGCATCCTGTCACTCCCCCACATATTCCACAGCAGCCTTGAGGGCTTGCAGATGTGCAAAAACTTTTTGATGTATACCTTGCTGTAAGAGAATTTCGTTAGACGTATTTTTGCCCAGATTATTACAAAAGCAGCTGTTTGTACTGACTCGCTAATAGATGCCACTGCAACACTGGCAGTTGCTAGGATGCCTATGGCTGAGACTATAACGGCTATGAGTGCAACTATGAATCTTTTGTGTCTGATCTGAAGCAGAGCACATTAAGGTGACGAGGGTAGAGGAACCTTGCCAACAGTGTGTTAAATTGAGTGGTAGGAATGCCTCAGATTGTCTTCTTAATACCATGACACTAGCACTTTTTAAATTAGATATGTAGTGACTAGTGATACATGAGGCAAACCAAGCCTATCCCTGCACCCAGATCACAAATGTGGAGTTTTGGGGTGCAATGGAAATGTTAGTTCCCTTAAGGAAAACATATGGATCAGGCACTGATCCATGTGATTATGAATAAAGGTTATAGTTTAGTTGCAACTGGAATTATGATATGTCCCATGCCAGGTGTTAAGGAAGATACTAAAATATCCCAAGCACCATGAGGTGCCTTGGGTGGCATGGATTTTACTCAGGGTCTGGGATATTCCATCCCCTCATTAGCCCAAATTATAGGGGAACAAGATGTGGTTATGAAACTGTGATTGATGCTATAGTGGATGAAGACATTACAAGGCTGCCCTGCAATCTGCCATGGGGGCTCCAGTCTAAACTGGTATAATTGCCTAACTGGAGTCTATGGGTTTGTTTCCCCTGACAGACCTCCCAGCTAAAGAGGAATCCATTATTTCCTGGCTTTGTTCTTTAGCACAGGAAGGAATGTTTGGGAAAGTAGCATGGATTACATTGTCTGGTTTGAGGCTACCTGCCACTAAGAATCTTAAGGTATCTCCGTTACCATAATGTAGCCGTACATTACCATAATGTAACCGTTTTGGAGCAGGTACACGGTAGGGGTTAGAACCTTTATAACTTACACATAGTGGGAGGATAGTGGAGTGATATGTAGTGTTATCTGGCACTTTAGTCCAATGTGTGCCATTATTGAGGGACCCCAGTGGGGGCAAATCTATCCCTCCTAGCCAAGCAGTTGTACTGTTAGAAGCTGAAAAAGGGGATGTTTATTTAAGCAACATGGCAGAAAAAAAGGCAGATTTAGAGGATGGTCTCAATAGACTGTGGCAGATACAGGTTGTAGGCAAAGTGAGAGAATAAAAAATAAACAAATTATCTGGAGTGAATGGTGTCTGTGTCCAGAGCAGGATTTACCCCAGCCTCCTGAATTGTCCCCTTCAGCATTCCCCAGGTGACGTCCAGGGCGTTTGTGGTCCTGTAGGGCACTCCTTAGGCTGACTCAAGTGTTTTCTTCATTCCATCCTTTGATCAGGATGCTTTCCAGGCTGATGCTGGTGTACTGGAAATGCTATGGTTGTGGCTGTGCTAAGAGACCTTTTATAATCTTTGTAAAAGAGCAGGTTAGTACTTTAAGAAAAACTTGTTGTGTTTTTATTTTAATCCAGCTTACAGAAAAACTGAATGATACTTCTTTAACTTTAGCTAATATGTTTACACATAGAATTTATTTTACAATTAACAATTGTAAAACTTCATTAGACCTTTAAAACAAAAACCATACATTTCTTGCATAAAATTCCTTGCTATGACATTGTTTACGACTCTCACAATCTCCAACATGCCTCAACTTTGTTTTTCCTTCTCTTTCTTTCTTTACCTCTCCTTTTCTCTTTGCATCCCTATCTTTTTCTCCCTCTTTCCCTCTCTCTTTCTTTTTACACTATCTTTTTCCTTAGCGTCATTTCCTGTGTCTATCTCTAATCTCTGTCTCTTCTGGTCTCTCTCTTGCTCATTCTTTCCTTCTGTTTCTCTCTATAACCTTTCTCTTTCTGTCTTGAGAGGTTTTAGCAAAGTGCTTTTCCTACAGTTGATTGAGATTTGTCATCCAAATTTGAAAAATTAAGCATAAATATGGCTTGTGTCAATAGTGTGGCCTTTTGAGATAGAGAACAGGTTTTGCAACTTATCAGTCAATGAGGAAATTCTTTTCTACTGAGGAGCAAAGCTGCATGGCTGGCTTTTAATTATTCTTTAATTCATGGGCTTACTGTTATTTCTCTCCTTCAGAAACTATTGTTTTACTCTAATAGGATTTTGAGATAGCCATTTTAAAGGGTAGGGTTGGAATTACAACAGTGGCCATTATCAGAACAAGGTCTTACAAGTTCTCAAATTTTACTTAAATCTTAGCAGAGCTTAGTATTACCATACGATGCACAATCTCTCTTCTGGGTATTTATCCATAAGAATTAAAATCAGGATTTCAAAGAGATATTTGCACATTTGTATTCATAACAGCACTATTAAGAAAGTTAAGCCCTCAAAACAATCCCAGCATTATTAAGGAATGAACAGACACTATGTGGTTTATGCTACAATGTGGATGAAACTTGATGTAGTTAGGCTAGATGAATAAATCATAAAAAGACAAACTGTAATTCCTTTTATAGAAGGTATCTAAACTAGCCAAATTCATTAAAAAGAAAAGTAGAATGGTGACTACCACATGAGAAGGACATCATAAAATGAAAAGTTGTTGTTTATAGCAGAGAGTTTTAACTTTACAAGAAGAAAACGTTTTGGAGATTGGTTGCATAAGATTGTGTATCTAGTAGTGCTATGTGCACACTTAGAAGTGGTTAAGATGGAAAATTTCATATTATGTATGTTTTATAATAGCTTCTACTCCAACAATTCCAGCTAATATTTGATATTCCATCCTTAGTTGCTTGCAGCGTTCTTTTCAATAGTGTTTGCTGTGTTAATGCTCTTTTGTGATAGAGCAAATTCTTTCTTCATAGGAAATGGACATTTTCTCAGAGCTCTGGAGAAAATAGCATTGCAGCGTTTCATCTGGGATTGATGGTCAGGAACATCACAGAAGAAAAGGTTGATGTGATTGCATCAGCCCTTGCCCAGTTCCCACAAAAGTTTAAAGTGCCATAATGGTGGAAAACTAAAAGAATATTATATTATGTAAAGAGTTAAAGGGAGAAAATTTCCTGCCTGAAAAGTTAACTTTTAGGATAATTTAACTCAGATGTCAGTTTAAAAACAACAGACATGACAGAAGATAAAATAGCACAAAGAGTGTTTTTGATTAATAATACTTTGGCATTATTTTCTCTGATTTTGATCAGAGAAAAATCCATAATGAGGAGGTGCAGTGTGGCATTTTGGTATTATCATGATAGTGGAGGCAGGTAACAGATAGCACTAAATTCTGCTCTGCCATTCGGTTCTATTCCTTACAGAATTCCTGAGGACACTGTATACACTACAAATGTTATAAGAAATGCATTATATTTTATGGGTAACTTCAGTAGAATGTAACAATAACTAGATATTGAAAAAAATCTGAAACGTATCATGGAGTTCAGGCTTCCCATGTAATCTGGGTCTCTTTCCCTAATTTTGAAATAGGCATATTTGTTGTGTTGGTTAGAAGGCTATTCAGAGAAAGGAAGCCCAAACTCACCCACTCTGAGTCTAGACATCCACTTAGCCAAGTAAATTTAGAGAAATAGAAAAACCAAACTGCCTGGTTGGACTGGACTTTGCCAATGTCCAAAAGGAGGATGTAACAGAAAGGAGGGAGATCAGATCTTGCCCTTTAGGTACATAGAATCTCACTCACTCTGCAGCCCAGGCTGAAATACAGTGGAGTGACCTTGACTCACTGCAATGTACACCTCCTGGGTTCATGTGATTCTCCTGCCTCTGCCTCCTGAGTAGCTGGGATTACATGTGTGTGCCACCATGTATGGCTAATTTTTGTATTTTTAGTAAAGATGTTGTTTTCCAATATTGGCCAGGCTTATCTTGAACTCATTACCTCATGTGATTCATTCTCAACCTCCCACAGTGCTGGGATTACAGGCATGAGCCACCTATATAGCCCGGCCTATAGCAGACCCTATTAATCACTACTGTCAACGTTTTAGAGTGTACCATCAAAGAGTTAACAGCAGAACAAAATTTAGCATCATCACAATTTTTTTCAACAGCTCTATTATTTATAAACTGCCAATTAGTATTTTTACATATAAATCATTTCCAGTGGTAGCAATTGTGATAATATCCTGGATATATGTAAAAAATATCACTCGAAATATTTTCTTGGAAGAAGTGTTTAATAATTTGTCATCAGAAACAAATTATATGTACTTTCTAAATAGATTAATGTATTTCTCAGACACAGATAATCCCATAGATTTGCTTTTTATATAAATTCTTAAATATCAGACTCTAACTTATGGAACAAGTGAATATAAATAAACTCCCTCCCATTTCATTGTTTTTCAAATGAAAAGCTCACTATTATATTTGTAAGATTAATGTGAATATAGTAAATACATTTGTAAAAAGGCGGAGACTATTAGTAATTTTTTACTCTCATTTATGCTAGAATTATGTCTGCCTAACAATTATGTAAATATTTAAATTTTTCATTTATTATCACAATTGTCTAAGTCATTACATATGAAACATCATGGTTGCATTTAGCCTGACAACATAAAAATTAGTCAAGATAATATAGTTGTTCTATTTCTTCAGTCTCCTAGCAGTTCTCATTATTTAACCGGCCTTGTTCTCATTTCCTTATTAGCTGTATGGAAGACATTTCACTAGTTGATCTCAATCTTTTTAGAATCCTAACAAACATGCTATAATTTGAATTGTATTCATAGAACAAGGAACTTCATTTTTTAAAGCTTTTAAGTTCATGGGTACATGCTAAGATTTGTTGCATATGTAAACTTGTGTCATGGGGGTTTGTTTTCCAGATTATTTCATCACCCAGGCATTAAGCCTAGTATCCATTACTGTAGTTAGTTTTTCTAATCCTCTTCCTCACCTCACCCTCCAACCTTTGAAAGGCCCCAGTGTGTATTGTTGCCCTCTATGTGTCCATGTGTCCTTATCGTTAGGCTCCCTTATCTACATATTTCTATGGAAATTTGATGACAGGAAATCAGATACTTTAGTACCAATACTCAACTACATAATCGGTAGTCAACAATGACCTTTCAGGTAAGACTTTGAGGAACAAATATTGAAAACTTAGGAAACAGCATATCAGGATGAAAATGATTCAACAGAAAACAAACTGTGAGAAATGATTCACTTTTTATTATTTAAAAACTCAAAAATAAAATTTAACTTCTTTACATTTATCTTCCAGTCGTGGAGAAAATAAAGTAAACTACAAGGGGTTGGCATTTTATTATACGCAGTCATATTCTTTATGGCTAGAAACAAACTATCTTTATTTCAAATGTAATTACCTTTCAAAAAAAAATCAATAGTTTCCTGTGTTGTCTGTCTCCTAATTTGATCATTACACCTACTCTTTCTCTTAATGTATCGATATTGCAAATGCAACTGAAAAATGACAGCTTTTCTTTCATTACCAGCTGCTGCATTTTCTATGGGAATAAATCCCCAGTCTTTATCATGGAATGCTGGTAACACATTTTATGATGGAGTGTGACCTGTCCTTCCTC